>NW_027116348.1:2178679-2193271 GCF_000696795.3 Halyomorpha halys | reverse complement strand
TACACGCCTGTAACACTCCAATTTAACTTAGATCAGATTTACTAAATGTATTATAATGTACAGTTGTAAATAGCAATAAATAAATATTTAAAAAAAAAATTATACTTGAGAAACTCATCAATTTTGACTATTAATTATAGAGTGTTTTCATTAAAGTAATAAAAACTTGAGGTGAACCTTTTTCTCCTCTTGCGATCTTGTACTATTAGAGCTAACATTTCCGTTGTGCCTTTACGTCGGCTGCCATTTCGTAATATGGGAAAGCTACTTTGTATTTTACTACAGTTATATGTAAACATAACTTTGACATGTCAGTTGCAAGTTTCCACATTAAACTAAAATTTTTCTAATAAAAAACAGTACAAAATGAACAGCACATAAACTTAAAATTAAATTAATACTATTTATTTATTTTCAAATTGAATTAATTTAAACATAATTATTATACTTGTGAGTGGATGTGCGTGAACTGAAGTTTGTAGAAATCGGCTTAGCTTAGAATTAATGCAACCGCTAGAAAATATATCATGTAATATTTTATATCAAGAATCGTGACTTCAGTTATATTATTTTATTGAATTAAAATTAATATATTTATATGAATTTAAGTCTAATGTTTAGAAATCACTCCAAATTATTTTTTACTTTGAATAATTCCGGGATTCATCAAAATTAAATATTTCTAAAATAGTAAATATTATTTTATTTTATTTCTAATTGGTTTGAGATCATGGTGCTGGTAAAATTAGAATTTTGATTGGAAAAATTCCAGGTAAAGGAAATAGTTTTAATCAATGTATTCTGTCCCTATTGAGAAGAAACTTAAGTTAGTACCAATTCTGCCGGTAAGTTTAAGCGACACCCAAAATCCATCGAAATATATCGACTATTTTTACAATATTAAAAATAACTCAAAAACTAGACAATTTATTAAAAATATAATTATATTACTACATAAAAATAACAATTATTCTGCATCGAGTTTGTAACATGCATTACAATTTCCATGAAAAGAATTTGCTGATTAACACAATTTCCAGTTTTACTGAATTTTTTCCAACCTCGTCTATTTTTTGATCTAATTGTACTGGCCTATCAAAAGTTGGATTTGTTCGATTTATATGTTATCTTGTTTCATAAATAAAAATGATTTGTCAGATGTATTAAATTTTATTAATAAACTTTCTATACTAACAATGGAAATAGTATTAAACACATAATATAACTAAAAAATATTTAACCTAGGCAACATACCAACCAACATAAATCATAAACAACATATTACACCAATTATATAACATAACAATTTATTCATCATTCTTCGATATTTAATTTTCAGTTCTTTTTTTTTTTTTGTTTTTTACTCTACGTAGATGTTTGTATATTCAAATATGTTTGTAAATATAATTTAATTATTTGGCTAAACATTTTGTTTGTTTTTTCCTGTACATATTTGTTATTCTTCAGTAATATTGTAAAAGAATAATGTTTTTCTTCTATAACATATAATTAATCAAATATACGTAAACTTATTGTTTATGTTCAGTGATAAATGTTTATAAATAAATTTTTAAGTATAAAAATTATGAACGAAACTTATTCGATTTAAAAAACAAAAATATGATAGGTTGGCAAAGGAGGTAGAAATTTTAATATAATATAATAAAAGGTGGAGATATGGAATTAATTAAACTACTGAGTTATTTAAAAGAAAGTACCGTGGGAAAAAACACCTTACTCAATAATGCACAATGTAAGATTTGAGAAAATTCAAACCAATTTTAAGTGATTTAAGACGTTTTTTTGATGTTATATGCAAATGTATTTGTGTTATATGGTTTTCAATCTGCGCCGTAACAGTGTGTTAGAGTAATAATAATTACTTTAACCTCCGGCAAGAATTATTTTAAAATTTGTGAAGGTTCTAAAATAAATTAGGACATCAAAACTGTATAAATTTTGTAGCAAAAAAAAGTACAGGAGTAGATGTAATTAAAGGTATCATAAACATATACATATATATTTTTTAAGTTGATTCAGATAAATGTTACTTTCACTTACCTGAAATATACAGTAACGGGAAGGAGAGACATATTGTGATAGTGAAAAGTTTGGGTTCTGAGACCAACGGAATTACATGCGTTTAAGTCCCCAGAGTCCAAATAACCGAGTTGCGCACAGAAACGTTAAGTTGTACCAAACTGGCATTAAGTATTTAAGCTATATGCCTGTGATGCAATTGTTTTTTGCAGAAATCGACTCCTGGAAATGTCACTTTACATTACCGATTTTCTACATTTTCACAATTGTTTTTCGAAATAAGCTCTAACTAATTCTATCACCATCGTTGTATCGTTATAAAATAAGGCTATAGATAGGTCTTACCTCATAGAAATAGTCCAACTGGGCTAAAATACAGAATTTTCAACAAAAAAAAATTCCATATCGTGACAGTATTGTCATACCATACTAAGACCGACGTGATAGGTAGAGCCGGGAAGAAAAAAAAGGTAGTTATCTCACCCCATTTTTTTATTACCTTAATGAAAACTATGTATAATTACTAGTCAGAATTGATGAGTATGCCAAGTATAGGCAGGGGGAATAAAAAATGGCGGCTGTTTCAAAACCTTAAAAAAATATTAACTTTTCATTCGGAGGTCTATATCTAAAAAACTACCAAAACACAAGAAAATCTAAGAGAACATTATTTAAAGAAGAGTAAATTTGGTGGAATATTAGCCCTAAAAGAGCTATTTACGTCCAATAGTTCTCGAGATATAGCTTTTTAAAAAGCAAAATTTCTTTAAAATCTTCTGAAAGATTAGTAGTTAGCTAATATATTTTGATAAATCTATATCTCAGGAGCTATGAGACATACAGATGTCTATTAGCACTCAAATTAAAGGTAGTTTAATGGACTATAAATGGGTTTATGACCTTTACCTTAGTAGGGATAGTAGTTTTCATAATATTTGCTAAAATAAATTGATTTATTGTTGTTTGGACAATAAGTTTGATTTATGAAAAACTTCATTTCAAAAACTATTGGACGTACAGATGTTTGCTAACGCTGATATTAAAGCTAATTAAATTGACTACAAAATAGTCAATTTTGATACTTAATTATGATATTTGACAAAATAAACTCACAAAATGTAATTTATAGTTGTTCGTATAAAATGTTAGATTTTTGAAAAATATATCTCTAGATTCATAAGACGCAGATATGTCTGCCAACACTCAAAATAAAGGAAATTTAACTTACTATAAAGTAGTTTATGACACCTATCGTAGGGGTAGTAGTTTTTATGATGTTCACATATGAATATTTATTTGGCAAATATAAATTTGTCCGAACAACTATAAATCAATTTATTTGATCAAATTTCATGTAAACTATTACTCCTACGAATATAAACATCATAAACAACATTATCGCTCGTTAAACTAGATTTAATTTGAGTGCTAATAGACATATGTACGTCAAATGGTTTTTGAAATATAGATTATTCAAAATAAATTCACTAACTACTGATCTTTCAGTACGTCCCAAACATCATTTTTATGAAATGTTGCTTTTTAAAAACCTATACCTCGAAAACTATTAAACGTAAATAACTATATTAGGGCTCATATTTTAGAAAATTTGCTCTTCTTTAAATGACGTTCTCTTAGGTTTTCTTGTGTTGTTCCTACTTTTTGAGATATAGAGCTCTGAATGAAATATTAGTTTTTTTTAATCGCTTTGAAACAGCCGCCATTTTTTATTCCCCCTACCTATACTTGGCAGACTCATCAATTTTGACTAGTAATTATACATAGGTTTCATTGAAGTAATCAAAAATTGGGGTGAGATAACTGCCTTTTTTTCTCCTTGGACTCTTGTACTATATCGAGTGAAAAGCCGTTCACAAGGTGATACTTTACTACAACAGTGTAGTGTAAACTATGAAAGTAATACCGGCTGTCTCGTAACGCAATTATTTGAATAATTAAAAGTTTGTTAAGCTTACAAAGTATTAACTAATTTACTTCAAACTTTGCAAATCTAGTTTTAAAAGGAAATCTATTCTTCCAAAAGATGTTTCATTAAAATATGTGTCATATGTGGTTTTAAAATAATAATCTGTAATTAAGATTTACAATGATAAAGAACAGTATTTACTTGGGGCTTTGATACATGGGTAAAGATAATTAAAATAGTTACTCATTAAATCTTAGAACTCATAAAACAAAGCAAGAGAATAATTGAAGGATAAGAATGGAAAGTTTCTTGTGAGTTGAGATAACACAATTATTTCATATTAGTTTGGCTTTATACCTATTTCGCATAATATCTGAATGAACAATTATCAAAACATATGAATGAATAAGAAGAACTTTAAAAATTTTTATCACAAAGTTTGTAAAAAAAAAAAAATATTTAGAAATTACAAACTTTTCTTGAGAATGATATATTTTTATGACCTAAAAAGTTACTTTAATATTATCCCGTCGAGTAGTCATGGACCATAATCTAACAACAAACATAACCTGATTTGAATTAATACTAAGGATGGCGTTAAATATTGAATTAACTTCCAGTATTAAAAAAATTACAAAAAAAAAAAAAAATCAAAGTGTCTTGTTCCTAAAGAATATACCAGCACATAAATTAGCACAAGTGTTGTGCAATTCCACTCTAATATTTATTCCAGAATTTAGGTAGGTAATTGTGTTTTACTTCTTTCCTCCAGATCCAGTTTTTGTTTGTTATTTAAAAAGTAGACCATGCAATTCTCTTAGCCTTTCCGTAATGGAATAATTTCAAAACGTTAGAAGTTACTGCACATTCCTATATAGCAAGTAATCACCAAAGTCGGTCAAATATGAATTTTCCTGCCCAATTTTACTCCCTACCCGGTTTACCTAGTAACTAGGCATAACTATAAAGGCACCTACAACCCTAAATTTTCTCCAGAAAAGTGGAATTAAAAACGAGAACGAACTGGCTGACACCAAAGAAGCTTGCACCTTATGTCCAGTGCCTAATTGTAACATGGCGCTGAATGGTTATAATAAATCAGTTCTGAACCAATGCAAGAAATCATTTTTTTTTTGTTTTTTTCCCCAGGGTTCCTGAAATAAATACAATGAAGAAAACGCTTTGTGATTCTCAACCTCTGCCGCCAATCCTCGAAAACCGTTGTGAACAAACTATCATGAACCAACTCAGGATCCGACATGCAAGTTTAACCCACAAGCACTTTCTTGAAGGGAATCATCCACCGACATGTTACAGGTATAAGTGTATCGTGATGACGGAGCATATCCAGGAATACTGTTCGTATTTGGACTCATTAAGAACCTCTTTTGGCCTCCGGGGACAAAGTCATACCCTACTGCTAGAAATTTGGAAGAATCTATTTGAGTTCCTTCATAACAAACTTTATCGACAAATATAAACACGGAATTCAACCAGTTTTCTGACAATCGAACCGATCTTTGAGACAAACCTATTGTATGATTCAAGCGTGAGCTATTTTTAACCTTACAGAAATCGCAATTTTTTTAATGATTGTGAGTAAAAAACTAAACAAGAAGACAACTTTTAATTCTCTTGATCCGAAATCCTGTAATATCAGATATTTTACGAATCAACAGAATTAAGTGAGCAAGACTATTACATACCTTCAATAAAACAAACAAATACACAGTTTGATTATAAATTTTAATTAAAATATAAATCAGATACCATTCACACCGAATGGTTTTGTGACACAACTATAGATATAACTATAAATTTTATTTCGTTTTATAATCAAACTATTAATATTAATATTATGTAACATTAATATACCCAGCAATAAAAGTGATCAACATTAATAAGTACTTACTCCTAAACCTTCTTTGAGACCTAACCGGAGGGTCTTTTGAGACAAATCTCTGCAAATATATTCAATATTAATTTGAATTTATTTATATAATTTATGAATTAAAAAAATAAATATGTGTGAGTATACATAGTTGAAATAAATATAAGCCCAAAGAATAAACAGGGATTAGTGCGGATCATCCATCAACAGATACATGGATGTACCCAGACCCCATCTTTTGGAGAGTACAACGTCTAAACGTATACATCTTCAACGTTACCCATAAATAAAAGTTGTTCCCAACCACCAACTGTCCTTGTATCCACCCAGAAAGTGTAAATAAATTAATATATTTTGTGTTCATATTATTATTTTATTTATGGTTTTTATTCAAATGATAATAAAAACTATAAAATTAATTATAATGTTTTAAAATAATACTTCTGATTTAAGGTCCAAAAGAACAAATAGAATTAGTAAATACTCCTATACAGTTTATATAATGAATAAATTATATATTATGAAATATACTATTGAATAAATTTATAAAATATACTAGTGTATAAGTTAGAGTGGGTAGCTCATTGGCAAGGCAATAGACTACTAAATCTAAGGACCTGGTTCGAATCCGGCTGTGGAATATAATTATTATCTGTTTTACTGCAGCCTCTGTCAGCCCTGTGGGTTCGGGCTTCCACCCAGCCTCATTAAGTGTAAACCACCCCTTGATTGGGTAAAAAACTGCCGGTCGAACGTGATTCTGACCAAACCACCTCCTTGCACAACCGTGCAAAGAGTACAAAGTACTGCACCCCAGACCCTTCATGGGTTCTAGCAGTACAGATTTAATTTTTCAACTAGTGAATAAATTGTAAATTTAGTATGAATACTTACACATATGCTCTAAGGAAGCAACAATGAAGACAGGGTTAATTCAGTGCAAAGAATTATTTAATCAGGTGAGTAGGTACAGAGGAATGAATTATTCAGTCAAACGGATTTAGGAAGATTTGCTTCGTTGAAAAGATGTGTCCGTTAATAAGGGGTAAACATTAGAACAAATAATAAAATTATGCGTATATCGTCGCTGAAGCTGGGATACATTTAAAGTCTGAAAAAATAGTAATACAATCTTTATACAATTATATAGGAAATAATAAAAAATACATCTTTGAAGTAACTTCTCATTTCAACCATCGTTTTGTAGGATACGTATATATTTTCTTGCTTCAAGATTGTTTTCGAAATATTTCTAAAAAATGAGTTGCTTTTTATTTTTTAACTGATATAAATAATGCCGCGTAATGCTTATTTTCCAATTTCGAAATTACTTAGTTCACACCTTCTGTCCAAAAACTTTAAAGTGAGAATTTACAAAACTAACTCTAAGCTACACAATAATTGAGAAAACTGCACCCAGAAAATAAAATTCTAGTAAGATGGGCGAGTAAGGTTGAGGGACTTCGTGAAGAACATCCCTAAAATGTTAATAAACACTGAACCGACAAGTAAACATTCGAGATGTAGCCTGAAACGTAGATGGGAGGATTGCATTAAAACTGATTTCGTAGATTTGGGTTTGGAGGAGCATCACTGGACAGAGGTATGTAGAGAACGATTGGTGAATCGGCTTCGAACCAATTCCCTAAGCCTTTTTTATTAGCTGAAATAAATATTTGTTTATACTTAAGAGAAACCACAGCTTAAGCGAAGATATGCATTTGATTTTCAGCATAAACTTTCCAGTTGATGGAGGGGTATCCGTTAAAAAAAGCTTCACTACTGAGATGAAAACCTAATCGTGGGTGAGCCAGTGGAGTTCATTAAGGAAGGGATCTTCCAGGTACTAGAAGGTTGGATAATTGGAGGTTGAACGTGATTCTGACCAAACCACCTCCTTGCACAACCGTTGGTCCTTGCAGCACTTTGATTAGTCCAACCCCACAAACGATATGTAAATAATTTGTTAAAAATGTCAAGAAAGGTACATAATTGTTATTTGATAGTAAAAACTGAAAAATTAAGATACCGGTTACCAAATTCACAATGAGAAATGTAATATTTACTTAGTCCATCCCCTTCAATTATTGCAAAACAATAACAAACACCGCATCATTTGTATACATTTGTATACAAATAGCCCAGTAGTTTTCGTATTCATATTAAAATGTATTGTACCGATTGACATGCAACTTTATTTTGATACTTTTATGTCTATCTCACCTACCAAAATATTTTGTCAGACTAGGCTAGAGGGTATTTTCAGAACTGTAATAAATTATTTTACAAACTTGCCTATAAAGAGTGAATCATCTAGGCAATTGAAATAAAGTGACTAGTATTTTTATTTTAATTCGACTCAACTCGACATATCCGTTTCTTTTAAACTTTTTTAAAATAAAATAAAAAAAATAATAATTTATTTATTATTTAGTTAGTTATTTGATAATATTAATAACGAAGTGTTAAAAAAAAAATATTAGCGAGGTAATTTCAGAATCATCTATAACAGTTCAACATTTAAAAATATCTCGCTATAAGGTAATGACTTTTCATTTTCGAAAAGTTTTACTGGCTAATGTAACCATCAGAAACTTCCAAACAATTGAACTATATGATGAGATATTCCATACCATTTACTAAAACGTTCTGGTGCTTATAACTTACACAAGAACTGCTCACATGCAGAAGCTCATATAATGTTTCTATCATCCAAGTTTGGAATCAATAGCCCACCTGTGCCCCATTAGTCCAGTAAAAATAAAAGTTAACCAAAAAGTAATTTTTCACTATAAAAATAGTATACCCATTTACTATTTGAGTTTTTACCGCACCCGGACCATATTCCATTCATTAATTCTTCACTAATTTCTATCAATGGTATCTAATGAAAAAAAAATACCAATCTTTGGGGGTGCGTAGGGCTAATTTTTCAAAACGGACGCTGTATATTTTAAGGTCCAGAACCAATATTTCTTCAAGTATTACAAGTGACTTAAATATACTAAGAATTAAACCCATTAAAAATTTCCACTTTTATTTTCGTAGTGTCACCAAAATTACTTTATATACACTTTATTATGTGAAAAATATTGTGATTTTTATTTCTACAGATAAAGCATATCTTTTATATAAAAAAGAATTCATGCCAAAAAAATCATTAACGAATTATTCATACAAGGCAAATGAGGTTTCTGGCTTTGTTTCAACGCGTGACTCAAATATGTTTAAATCTAAGAGATAAAACTTGGTTAGGAGTAAAAAAGTTTGTTGAAAAACATAACAGATATTTTTAATTAAATCTTGAATCTTCGAATTATTCTGTATCTTCATACATTGGCGCTTATATATCCAATATTGGATTGATGAGAATACTGTGTGCTGTAGCAACCTAATGTATTTGGGCAGCACTGCTGATTAAATAAAGAATTTCTCTATTTTATATTATATTTCTTACCAATTTATTTGTTTGTCGTTGCTAGAAGCGGAAATTTCATCCATATTGTTTCGTTTTGAAAACTAAAGATATGAACACCAGCGAACGGTCCCTTCACGTACCATTACTTCCATGGCGTAGCCTTAGGCTTTAGTTAGGTCTATACCACCTTAACTGGACTGATATCAACACCTTATAATCCCACAAGGCAATCAAAGGAAGAAGATTCAGTAAAGTATATATAAGACATTTCATGTATTGATGTATGTAATGAAGAGTACGAAAAAATAAAATAGAGATATGAACGAAAGATTTCCCGTAAAGTAAGCGTCATTAGCGCCCCTTAAGAATAATATAAAAAACAAGTTTTCCAGCAATCGCTGTGAGAAAGGCAGCCGAATGAGAAAATCTTTTTTTTAATTGTTTTTTGGGAGGAGAGGGAGGGGGGGAGTAAAAGGAAATCGTTTTCTACTCTTGAATTCAACGTTATCATGGGCGCATAGACTTCAGGAAGTGGGTCCCTAGCTAGGGAAGGAAGAATAAAAAGAGAGAGAAAAATGCTGAGGGAGAACATAACGACTTACCATCCACCTGAGTAAGTTTATTCTAAATTTTCTATCTTAACAAACTGGGCCATGATCTTCATACAATAACATTAAACCATCAACATTTGCAATCTGCAATGACCCCAATCTAATCTTACTATGCTTCCTCTGGCCACCCCCTTATAACCAAGTAAATTATTCAATAAATTCCAGATGTTTTCTCTTTTCCACTTTCTATAAACCTGTATAGTGTTTATTTTCACTTTAACTCAATTTTCTTTCAGTTAAATTTCTTACATAAAGCCCACTCACAATTACCCAATCATCGTATTCTAAAGCGAAGTAGCGCATAAGTTGAAGTTAGTTAAAGATGCACTACATACACAAATATTTGTATCCAAATCATTAAAATATTATATTACCTGTTCCGTTTAAACGGAAGATTCAATACAAGGGGCAACCCACACTATAAGCATATGGCTAATTGGTAACGCCAGCGCCACATGTAGCCGAGATAAAAGACACTCACTACTAAAGACACTTACTAAAGACAGAGAAAAAAGAACCATATTTTCTCTGGGCAAGCAGCACCTTTTCTTCATTCTAATTCGTTGGAAAACCACGAGTGAGTAGAGACATTTCCGAAGTCAGCCGAGCAGGGAAATAGAGAGGTGTGGAGGAGAAGAAAAAATCATGAGTAAGTCAACTTCCTTCTATATATGATTCACACCATCACCATCCATCATTATCATCATCAATATGCATATCTAGTTTCCATAGTATCCTAATAAAAATTAATTAACACACCTTAACCATAAATTATTGTTTCAGCCACCCTTATACCCTGTAGTTACCATAGTACTTAGTATTTAACATAATTATAATAATTTTCTTCAACTAATCTATTAAATGTAAATAAATAATCTTTTTCTTACTTTAGGCCTTATTTTCATAGCAATTAATTTCAATACACTACACTAGCAATATCTAACCAACCAGTCAAGAATGAAGTAACGCCGGGCCTTAGGTTAAAGCCGCACTTCATACAGTATCCAACTATCAAATAAACTTAACACTAGCAAATCTTCCTCTTTCATTTTAACTAAATTATCGTTCATTCCTCGCCTGTAAATCAATCGTTTCTGGAATTCCAATTCTGTACCACCTTCCATCGATAAACTTATATCACACTCACACTTACATTTTACAAGTCTCGTAATAAATGAGCGAAATTAATTTGACTTGTCGTAGGATGAAGAAACATCTGAAAAGATCTACTCGTGGATAACAAAAAGTACATTTTAAAATACACGAAATATAAAATAAATAAACTGTGTTATTATTTCAATGCTCAGGGTGTAAAACAGCAGAGCTTTTAAATAAAAAATGTTAGTGCTCTAGAGATATGGAACATGGAATAAAAAAATTTCATAGTAGAATGAATGAAGAATATATGTTTAAATCGGCAGGTATTTTGTCTTAGAAAACTTTTTTACCTCCTGCATCTAATTAATCATTAAATATGGATTCTTTTCTAGTAACTTCCCTTGTTTTATGAAGTTAAATTCTACAAGAATAAGTAAAAAACATATGCAGTGTTGTAATAAAAAATGTTCATAGTAATAAAATTATAATTTCTTTAAAATTACCGAATGCATTTTTTTTTTCAAACCTATTTTTCATATAAAATATCCGAGGTAGGGGGAAATGGATATTATTTTTAATTAGATTAAATTTACAACATAATTTAGCAAAAAATTGTCAAGCAGTTTTTTTAGTTACACACTTGTATGTTTATTTATTCTTTGATTTCATGTCAAATTAGTATTTCTGTGCCTTAACACAAGAACGATTTTTGAAATAATTCTAATTTTTGTACTAAACAAGTAGTTAAAAAACTAATTGAATAATTTACACACGACACGCGTTAAACAATACTAATTTATAATCCACATTATATTTTCTGGTTTGAAACTTGGAAATCGTTTATTAGACTTTATCCTGAAATGAGTATGGAATATCTGAACACAATTTAGGGGAAAATATATTTATTTATGACATATATAGATTAAACTATATGATGCTTACATTTAAAACAAGAATTGAATGCTCTAAATTAATCTTTTTGCCTCTTAAACCGTCCAGTGGATTCATTAATATATTTCAAGTAAAGCCTTTTGTCAAAGTCTTATGATGTTCTTCCTTCCACGTAATCGGTTTTGTTTAGTATATCAAAACCAGTATAAAGTTTGAAGATCTAATGATTGTCTACTTTCAGGTTTAGTAGTTATTTTATTAAATAAAAGTAACTATTTAATATAAAATAAATAAATTCGTTAGTAATTGATTGCATTTTAAGTTTTCAACTGCTTATATCACCTTTGGAGAAAAGAAACATTTTATATACAGGTAACGGTTTAAACAATTTTGCATTAAACAGTACAACAGTAAAAACTGGGGTAGTTAACTAGAGAAACCCACCATTGCATGCTGTTGTGGCAAGTAATTTTAATTTAACTGTGTTTTTTAATATTTCTTTGGTTTGTGTTAAGTGCCTATACATCACAGGTCAGGGACATCTTATTCTCGTTCACTGTAGAGAATATCCATTGCTTCAGAATTATGAACAACTTCTTACAATTTTCTAGTCGCAATACTTAGGGTAGTTCAAGTAATTATGTTTGTGATAATATTATTTATGTTTATTTAAAATTTAATATTGTAATAATCAATTCGGAAATTTTAATTTACGATTATGTAGAAATTTATTCATAATGAAATACTTTAGAACATTCCTCACAAAGGATCATGTGCATGTCAAATAATGTATAAAACTTCATATCGCACATCCATAATTTCCATGTTGAACCTTTGTCTAATATTTTTTCTAAGAAAACACATTTTTAAAATTGTGCGCCTTTTATTTCTAAATGCGTTCACTTCGTCAAAAACTGTAATTTTTTCACATTAATTTTTAGGTCTACAATAGACTTTAATCGAAAGTAAACATTATTTACATGACACTTTAAATAAGAAGCGATATAATATAAACTGAACATAGACAGAAATAGTATAAAACGATTTTTTTTTTTGCTGAGGATCAGTAAATATTACATAAAAAAAACAAAAAACAGTATGCTATTTATTTATCCTGGCAGCCCAAGTTAGTCATCTTCAGGACTAATTCTGATTTATTGTGGTTATTTATTGCAGAAAATTAATAAAAAATATAGCAAACATAAAACCACAACAAAAATTTATTTTTATTTTTTCTTATACGGTTTCAAAGCTGACCTTGATGCAACAAATCATTAATTCTTAACTAATTATTAATTAATTGCACATTCCTAATATCAACATTTATTACAAATTTTATCACTAGTCTAGACACAATAGCATTACAAGAGAATAATTTCACGAATTTCTAGACAAACATACAGGACATTCCCTCATACACACCAATGGTTCCATAAGTGACATTGGTGTTGGGGCCGCAGCAATATAGATGACTTAATAGCCCGAAAGCAATTCATTCACCGCAGAACTGACGGTAATTTACCTAAGGTTATGTGAGGCATATTATGGATCAAACAACAATATCTTACTATTCACAGATTCTATGAGCACAAGGGCATCCAAGGCAATTGTACAGCTGACCAAGCGGCAAAAGCTGCATCACTGATCCCACCATCTGTCTGCTTATATTGCCCCCACAACAACCTATAGCCTCTGATGGCAATACAAATATTAAATAAATCGCAGACCACTTGGACCAATAAAACATAAAACAATTAAGAGTACAGTACATCCATGGAAGACATCAACCCAAAGCTGCAGACCACACGAAGTAATACTGACCAGACAACGAATTGGACAAACTAGACTAACCCAAGAATACTTACTGTCAGGCACATCTAGACCAACAACATGTAGACAGTGTAACGTACATTAACTGTAAAACACATACTGACAGATTGCAGGCTTTGATTGACAGCGTATTGCCATATCATTTGGCTACTTTAATAAATGATAACAGCCCTCATATTCCGGTAATATTGGATTACTTTAAGAAAACAGATATGTACAAATATATATTGTTGCGGCCAACATATGGTCCATAAATCGATTATAGGAACATATGATTTTTTATTAATTCAAAAAACAAAACAACTACTCTCTGTTGTTTTTTATACTGAAAAATCTACAGACAACGTCTTAGGTTCTCAGTGTGCACACACATATCGTCTCCACACTACACACTTGTAGTTGCCAGCATTCTGGCCATCTTCGCCAGCTTAATCATTTTAGCCACGGCGGGCGGACTACTTCAGCTCGTCCTCCAGGAGGGTAGGGGGGACGGAAGTACGAGAACATCCAGAATTCGATCTATTCCTGAGAACATCTCAGGACAACAACCAAAACCAGGGCCCCAATTATCACCGGTGATGAACTTTTTTTTCTTCACTTTTTTTTTCCGTTCAATTCATTTAATTTTGTAATAGATTTAAGCTTTCTTTTTTTCTAGTTTGTATATTTTTATATATTTTGTGTTCCTTTTGTTATGTTCACTTATTCAAAAATAATTAAATTTGTCTATTCTTTTCTTTTCACGGTTGGGCTAGTACAGGTTCCTTTTGAACCCCTATCCGCCGTAACATATATATATATATATATATACTGTAAAATTCGTCACTATTAAAGCAAAACGATGTTACTCGATTATCGATTATATAAAAATCGGATATTATAATTT
>NW_027116348.1:2153869-2176899 GCF_000696795.3 Halyomorpha halys | reverse complement strand
TATAATATAAAAATAAATAAAATCTCTATATAATAGGGAAAAGTAAACGTTAAAAAAGCGACCGGGCCACCTCGACTAAAACAGGAACAGATAATAATTCCTGGACATGAGGTTACCAACACCTCACCAATCTTTTCCTACCATATTAAAACGTAGCAAACTAACTGCACTCCTTGTGGTGAATGATGGAGCATGGAGATTTATTAAAGAATCAAATATATATTTCTAATTAATAAAAAATATATAAAATATTAAATGTATTTTTAAAAACTCGTATCAATTGTCAAAAAACTGCATTTACACAGTAAAAAACGTTGCCATTTAGAGTCAAGTTGAGTAAATTCTTTAAAACATTGATCAGTGTATTTATGTAAATTCATCCAATAAAAATTGAAGTTTGAAAATCATTTAAATTATAATTGCTGATTGTAATGGGAGGGGGACGATCTCTGCACAAGAAAAACAAGTGCAAAACCATTATAGTAAATACGAACGTACATCACGAGTGGTCAATACTATTGAGTGCTCTATAGTCAAAGATTTTAACTAATATATGTATAAGTTGTTAGCAAGATGATCGATATTTTCTACTTAAAATATATATAAGAGAGACTGAACGTATGTAATATACTCAAGTTCTGATCTGGCCATATCGACTGATTCAATGTCTATTTTATATGGGCATTAAAAATTCATCCAATTGAAGTATTGATTGTATATGAGTCCCTTTGTATTGTGGAACAGTATGCAATGTGAGGGCTCGTCATGCAGTACTGTCAATTCTCTCACACTTACCATCCTAGAGGTTTAGAGACTACAACCTGTTACCACTCTTGGGTCATTAAAACTGTCAAGGATGTATTTTTATAATACTCCAAATTCAGAAGTAATTCGGAAACGAAAAGTAATGTTAAGGGGATTTTTAATGCTGTGTTGCGACTGCTGACATTTTTGAAAAAAAAAAATTAAATAGAATAGCAGGACAAGTAAAAGATCAGTGAACCCGAAGATTCAGAAATCAGTCTTAACGCATTTCTCTCACCTACTTTATAGCCGTTCCCTCAGACGTTCAAACTAGGGTTTGTCGGTTTTTAAAACCGGGTTTTAAAAACAGGTTTTTTGGAGGAAATTATGAAATTCGAAAACCGGTTTTTTAGTAGAAAATATCGGTTTTCAATGTATGAATTAACACTTGGGTTGCAAGTGAGAGGGTATTTTCTATTTCGGGGAATTTTGTGAATAAACTAAGGACACGGCTAAATAGCAAATCGATAGACGTCCTCTGTTTTCTGAAATCATATTTCATTAAACAAAAAAATAAATAGAATATTTAAATTTGTATTAAAATTGCCCGGAATAGAAAATACTCGATCCTTTGCTTAATTGTCTTTAAAACTAAAATTGATTTAAATAAGTGTGTATGCATAAACTTTATTTACTCTGGTATTTCGGCTTTGATTATAATTTACATTATATAATACACAGTTATATATTTTCTAATTGTTTTTAATAAGTATCCATCTGTATCTAATAACATTGTTTTTTAAAAAAATAATATGGTTATTATAAAAATATATTGTTTTTATTTATTCGAACCCTTTGCTGAATAACTCGTTTCACTATTATAAAAATATTTATATCCTTATATTTGAAAATTATGCATAAACAACAATCCTGATCAACTATTATTTCTTTGTTCTACTAAATTGGATAAAAAAATTATACTATCAATAAAATTGAACAGTAAATAATTTCAGTCAAAAACTGCTTTTAATCACTCTAAATTTTCTGTTAAAATTACAGAATATTCGAGCAAAAAAATTTTTTATAAAAATTCGAAACCGGTTTTCTGGAAAAATTACTATTCGAAAACCGGTTTTCTAAAATGTCGGTTTTTGTATAAACCCTAGTTCAAACGTTGGTTCAGCGCATACTAAAATGTTAGGAATTGTTTCTTTATCAACCCTTACAACATTATACGCCGTCGTTATTTGAAGTTGTTTAGCCTGAGTAATTATTCCGAATATTTTACGTACTATTTTATTTTCTAAATATCTAAGTTGTAGTTTCGTTAAGGTAAGAGAAAAGTTTCGCATCCGTAAATAACAGTAAGAAGGATAGATAATATTTTAGTCAATTCTATTTTTTAAGTTTTAGAAACTTTTAAAATTTATAACTATTTATATATTCAAAATGAAAATTTTCATTTAATGTATCACCTATGATCATCCATCATGGGTTACATAAACAGAATGAGATTGGAAGATCCAGAAATTCCTCCTTTCATAGGTATTAATACAATATAAATTTATTAATATAATATAATAATTAATCTTTTTTTTTATTTATATGCCACATAGATTTGTAGGGGAGGTAGTGAGAATTGATGAAATGATTAATTTGGGTCTTGGCCTCTCATATAATTGGCGATCATTTACTAAAGCGAGTAGGGCAGTCTTTGACAAAATTTAGTTATATCGACAAATTTTAATATTATTTAGAACTAGGAGTCGGCGTGGAGCTCACCTAAAGATTCTCGCTAATTATTTTTGGTATTATGATCATCAGAGATTGTAATGTCGTCGTACAACGACCAATAAGTTAATGTTTTAAATGTAAGATAAGAAAAGTGGTATACTTCTGTAATAGTCTGATTATAGTCTATTCGGTTTAACTACCTGCTTAAAAATGATACGAGCAAAAGCCGTAGGAGCCGAGGCCTGATGTCACTTGTGGAACACCACCTTTTAAACAAGGCATTTTGCAGCGTAAGTAATTAGGTATTTCTTCAAGCTCACTTAAAAGAACCATTTAATCAGATTTGCAATCAGTTCAGAATTCATTCAACCATCGCTTGCTTATTGTAAAAAAAATATCAGTTAGTACTTCCATTACTTGGAATTAAAAATAAACCAACCAGAAAATAGAATTAACTATGCAATTGATTCCCGGTTACACTAACTCCGAGAATGGGGTCTCCATTTCAGCAGTTTTGAACAATTCTCTCCCTTTTTTTTTCTTTTCTTAGTCACTTTTGGAGTTCTTCAACTTGGTAATAATTAGATAATATTTTTGTGCTGAATAGTAAACGAATAAAGTAAAGTTGAAGTAAAATTGTAGAGAATTTTATCTACATTCAAGAGAAAATTGCGAACTATTCTGTCAGGTTTGTATCATGGTTTCAGGATTATTTAGTAACAAATGATAAAAATGATGATATTTTTGCTCAAAATCCTAAATATTGTTCTCGTTTCTATACAAAGAACTATATAAATAACAAAAAAAAGTTTGTATTATCATTCATTGTATATAATCAACATTTGATTTAATATAAAGATTAAAACATTTATTAATTTTTGTTAGCCTGTTATAAGTGTATTGCTTTTTCCTTAGATAAAAATTAAAACCCAAAATCTTTAGATTTCTCTACCTTGAGATCAGACAATTTCTTAGCAATTGTTTCTTGAGAGAGATCCAAGTAGGACACTGTTTTTATTGGCTTTAGTTGAAATCACTAGGAAGTTAAGTCAAATATAGAACATTATAAAGTTTTTTTTTTTACACTTCCCCTATAGACAATTTATGCAATTTCTATAATTTCTCCTTATCCAATTTTTATAATGAATGGCAAGGACACCCAACATCTTCATAATAAAAAAAAAAATTGTTTTTTCTCATAAATAGCTAAGTACTGACACTTGCCATAAACATCAATGTGAATAGGAACTATTTGTAAAACTGTGAAACTATTTAGTAAAAACTATTCCTCAGACCAAAGCAGATATCATTATAAATCCATAAACATGGGGCTTTATTATTTTCAATAAAAAATTATAAATTTAAAAGTAGAATAAGATAGAATCTTCAAATTTGAGTGTAGTTTGTGCTTTCATCAGAAAAATGTATCTTGTTGTGTGCCACACATTGAACAAAAGTCATTTTTTTTATATTTACTTCCATTCATAAATGGTATCTTCATTGTATCAACAAATCTTTAGTGTACAATGGCCATTAGTAGTCAAGTCGGTTGAGGTAACTATCACCCAGCCTGCAGCGACATTGGTTTCAATCCAACTTGGGTTGTGGGGAGGAGGGAGCTGAATTTAATTTTGTGACAGCCCCAGGTACTTGACCCTGCCACTCTGGTTAGAATAGGTTGGTTACCATTAGGATAACTCCCCTACTCCATATGTGAGAAATGGCAAATAGGCACTGCAGAGTTGACATATGTTACATAAATGTCCCTCTGGGCCTCTGGAAATATTGATGAGTGGAGAAAGAGATAACAGAATTTTCAACTATAGTACACAAGTATAGGTAGACTTCTGGGAGAAACAAGATGGTGAAACAACAGCTGTCAGTATTGGAATTAAGAAGAAAGACCACCCCTGCTACTCTGTTCTGCAGAAGGTAAAACATAAAGGCTTCCCAAAACATGAATCCTACTGCAAAGAAACATGTGCTGAAGTGTGTCTCCAAAACATGCTAAATCATACACTGAATGTTTGATGCTATTCAAGTAATGGAGATTTAAATTTGCTCGAATTAATTTCAGAGGTGGGCTGTTATGGGTCTTAGCCAAGCTACTTACAACCAACATTTGAAAAAATTACATATTTCAAACATCATTAGTAAATCATAAAAATATTCTTTACTATTGTGGACCTTCAGAACAAGATTTGTAAATAAATATGGTGAAACCACTAATCTACTAGTGTTGAAATATCTTCCAAAAGAAAATCAGAATGAGGGTTTACAAACACCACTAATTAAACTAAATAACAACAATTTTAATATTAGCCATGCTGTAGTTTCGACTATGATACTAGTCAAAGATGTTACATCTGTAAACCCACAACCAAAGATTTTAATGATCTTTCAAAATATAAAGAAATTAACTCAGATACTCATGAATTTGGTTTCTCTAATTACATTCCAAAATAAGATATTTTGAATTTATTTTACATCTGTCCAATAAATTTACTATCAAGAAACAGCGGTTAAGGACAAGTGAGGTAAAATCAGAAATAACAGAAGAAAAGATAATTATTCAAGGTAAATTAAAAAAAAAAAAAAAAAAAATTGGATCAATAGCTGATGTCCCAAAACCAAGTTATGGGTATACCAGTGGAAGTTCAACATCATTTCTTCATTTACATAAGATGTAAAATATTTTAATATAGTTTTTAATTAAAAAAAAAAAAAAAAAAAATTGGATCAATAGCTGATGTCCCAAAACCAAGTTATGGGTATACCAGTGGAAGTTCAACATCATTTCTTCATTTACATAAGATGTAAAATATTTTAATATAGTTTTTAATGAGGTGTTATTAAATCCCAACTATTACCATTAGAAAAAATAAATAAATTAACCTTTTTAAGTTTAGTTTGTAATCTCTGAAATAAGAATTTCATAGCCCAGATGAAGGCCATAAATTCAGGTCGAAATGTCGGCACAAATAAAGAATATTTGCCAGAACAGCAAACTCAACATCTTATGCAATAGTTTACGATAACACTTTTCAAAAATTTAAATTAAAAAGCTTATGCTCTATTTTTAAAACTAAACTTACATTCTAAAATCATTTGCTTGGAATTTTACCCATTGAAAGTGTAAAATGAAATGAAATGAAAGTGTAAAATACAATAGCTCATTAATAAATAACTCAAATACTATCCAATTATAGTCTCAAAACTTTATTTCTTTTATACGTCCAACTTTTCGGCCAATCTGGCCATCTTCAGGGACATCTCAATACCACTTTGCAAACATATAATTTAAAACACCCTAAAACTTCATTCAGGCTATTCTGCCCAGGTCAAAACATTTATATCTAATTAGTTAATTATGCATTAAAAACACAGTCAAAAATTATTTCTCTGCAAACACTATTAATAAACATTTATCACCTTTAACATTTATATATTTATATAGAGTGATAAATGTTTGTGATTACGAATAATAGAAATTGAGTGATGATAACCATATGCAGTTTTTTCCCCAATAAATATAAAGCAGCAGGCCTCTTAATAATTGATACTAAAAAATGTTGCAACATAGAAGTTTATTTTCAAGTACGTTAAATCAACTAATAGTAAGATAAATTGACCAAAAATCAACAAATTATTGTTTAAATTTCTAAAATTATAATTATATATTTAACTTATTTAATTATCGGTAACTTAATTGTATTTTTTTAAAAATAGTTTAAAAAATGTTTTACACTAGATATTTGATAATGAACATTCTCTGATTGATAAAAATTGTTACAACGAACTTTATTACCACCTTACATCATCCTAATTTTTTTATTTAAAATCAATAAAATTGAAGCATAGAATTACAAACTCTTTAAAAATAAATAATTATGCACAGTATCTCAAACATAGTTGATTTATATTCACTAGGTGTGCGAAAATTATGCAATGGTACTAAACATTTAAAGGTAAAAGGAATAAAAAAGTATCAAATATTTTTTAAGTACATAAAGTTCTTAGTCTTGACCTGAATTAGATTCGAAATTGATACCGAAACCAGGTGCCTAACATAAACTTCATTAATATACAATTTCTTTTTCTCTAATTTTTTTTTAAAAATTTTGTATCTCATAATTATTATCAGAAGAATTTATAAATGTCATTCAAGAAGCATAACAATTAAAATGAAAACTCATATTTACAGTTATAACAAAAGTGCCCATTAAAATCATGAATAAATATAGGAAATACAGAATAATATCACTGAAACAGTAAACAAACATGATTTCTTGACAAAAAGAACAGAAATTACTTTCAAATAAGATTCAAATTTAGAATTATTAGAGATAATTCCTTTCACTCATATATTTTTGTTTTATAATGTTTCATATTTCATCCTTGTTTTAACTTAGCCCTGACAAAGGCTTACAACATAGACCAAAGCATTGGCTCCTAGTAAGTCCGATTTATCAGTTTGTTTTCATCACCCAACATACTACCACTCTTCCTCTCCTTGTTTCTTCCCCCAAATTTTATCAATATCATTTCGTATTTTCAATTGTATTTTATATATTTGGCTTGACCAAAACCCTTAAGTGGCAATCAATAATTCAATTACTTGACCGAATGATGCAAATGATAAACCCCTTGAAAAAATATGAATAAAATATTCTATCACAATTATCAATATAATATATTCAATAATACATATTTAGCAATAATTTAAAATTGAATGCAATAATGTATAGAAACTTCTTTATCTATCATTTAAAACTAATCTGATGGGTCTTCTTAAATCTAAATGCTGATTCAGTAAATATTCAACTCTTAACATTATAGTTGTTATATAAATTCCAAGTACCAAACATCATTGATCCAAATTATTATCACACAAATTAACATTAGACATGGTATTTGAAAAAAGTAAGTTTAATGAATCAATCCAAATACAACTTTCCAGAGGATTATATTACAACCCCCGAGGCAATAAGTCATCTATAATAAATGCACTACTAGTCCAGCAGTGACCACAGCCCTGATATTTCAATTATTACCGTGGATGTGAACAAAATGTATTTTTTTTTTTTTTTTTTTTGAGATTTACATTAGTTATTTAATGTAATCAAATTTCATTTCCAATTCATTCATCACATATATGAAACTTTTAACATTAAACATTGTGTAGTGAGTACTCTTTGAAAATGTACTTTGTTTTAATAACTAAGACTTTCAAATAACATATTACATTAACCCTGACAACACACCACAAAACCGAAGCACAATCATAAAATATCAAAATAATTTATATTAATATTCATCCAATTTGCATAATATCTTTGAACTATTTCTTATTTTAAGCCATGTAACACATTCTTCATGAATAATTCTGAATATATAATTATATGTAGTCAACTTAGTAAATCTTTCTCATTCTCTATTACTAAAAGTAATACTTTTAAATTCATAACTCATTCCGAATATTAGCTTCACCCCCAAATGTTGTTTATACACAACAATTTATTTTATAAACTCATACTGAATCGATATGATAGAGAGTGCATGAGACATTTAAATAAATAACATTATAGAGAGCAAATAAATCAACATTTTCGGTAACTAAAAAGTTATGGCTTTTCAAACAATTAACCATTAAACAACGTAATGATTAACCTAAACTAAAAAAAATCACAAAACCTTCCAAACAATGCTTACTAATGTTGCCAACGTTAAAAACAAAACAATTCAGATGTATAATTTTAACTTTCGAAAAAACAAGCCTTATCATATCATCTCAACTTCTAAAGAATTAAACGTTATGTATTGTTGAAAATATAAAATATGGGTCAATGAAATGGGCAATATACACATACATTCTTTTTTTTGCAAGGGGAAAACAAGATTTTGAAAATGAATTGAACGGTCTCAGAGGAAAAAGACCAAAGCACTAATAAACAACATTAGATTTTACGAAACTGTGTACTGTTTTCTTAATGGCCGATTAAATATTATTTAGGGTTAATGATGTGGGTAATTCGGCTATTTGCCAGTTCTTATTTCAATTTGGTTCAGCTGCAAATACTGGTATTGGGAATTTGCGTTGACGTTAATCTTAGAAAAGCTTGTAGCTTGACAGACATTCATGGAACCTAAGAGTCAGGTGATAATCTCATCTCAATCTTATATTTAGTTCCTCACATTTTGCATTAATATAAGGCATAACTCGTCATAAAGCAATTCAGAAGCAGATTTTGTGTAATGTTACTAATATAAATGATAAAATTCTATATATATTAGTTCGTTCAGTCGAAATATAACCGTCATAAGTGTGAACATTAACAAAGTAGATCTAAACAGACTTCATGTCTTCCCAAGAATTGTTATAACTTCAATGAGCAGAAAGAATTTCGGAACCAGTTGAGAAAACTTAATGAGAAATAATCACAAAACAAGAAGGCTCTTTGATGCTATTGAACAACTCACAAGCAATGAATTAATCATAGATTTCTCAATAATGCAACGATTTGGCTAAATAATCCTAAATTTTGGTTCCGTCGAGTAGAAGTTCAATTCGAACTGTTAAGCTTAATTCGTGTAAAAACGAAACACAAGTTTGATGTCATTTACACAATTATAGATGGCCTTTTACAACACGATGTTAACTGTACTTGCGATAAGCTAAATGAGGAAGTAATTTAGAGAAGTGGGGAAAATTTTGAAGAAAAACTTTTGTTGGCACTCCATTAGACGATTAATATAGTTAGACAACTAACAAAATTGCTATGGTAAATTTTTATGGGAGATTCGTACCCAAAGTAGTATAAATACAAGAATCTCTCAATTCAGCAAGTAACTTGAAGGAAATCGACGAAATTGAAGGAACACTTTTAATGAACCAACCACCTGAACAACCTAAACAAGCACTCAGTAGAGCTACCTAGCTTGCACTCTCTAAAGAAGACAATGAACTAATTTTTACTTCAGATGCGTCCGATTTTGCATTAGAGGGCACAATTTACTAAATTGAACTCGATGGTCCTTAACCTCTAGGTTTTTATTTTCAAGAAAACTAAGCACGACTTAAATTATTTACAACACTTAATGATCTATGAACATTGTTATTGTTAAACATTTAAGCCACGCTTCAGAAGGCAGAGAATTCAAAAGCCCATGTTTAAGCTTTCACATAGTTGTCGTTTATTTCACAATATAGGCCAAATTCGAGACATCAAAGACAATTTTTTTTTAACCAATCTATTCAATTTTTCCGTTTTTTTCCATATAAATTCACTCTCTAGAAAATGTTTTGAATATGGAAGAACTGAAGGTCCATCTACACATTTACTCCAATAGCCTGAAGAAATTTGGTCATTTCATGGAGATCGTTTAAAAAAAACAGGAAAGAATCTATATAATTGTAAAATCTCTTACCATTATCTAAGCTCATTCTGTAAAGATTTAGATGCTCTAAATGGAGGTTTCGGTAGGATCACGATAAACGAATCCATATTTATAAGTGGCACAGTCCTATCCTGTGTTGTAAAGATTCCTGATTACATTCACAGCCACCTATGAGTGTGTGTCGGCTTTTTCTACACTATTTACTCTTAACACTAAATCTCAGAATAGATTATACGCGACATATGACATGAGAGAAGCACTGGCCAAAACAAAGTCAAACAGAAGAACTTGTCTAGGTAAAGCTCAGGTATTCATCCCATTAAAATTGTTATTCAAATTTAACTATTATATAACATGTAACATTTTCTGAATATATAATTATTTGTAAAAAAAATTTTTTTTTTAAAATGGTCCACGAGAACAATTTTTAAAGGACTCCCGTGTAATAAATTTTCTAAAGTTTGTGAACTGCTGCTCTAAATCATGGGAAAGTCATGAAAATTACTTTCCTATAAACGTTGGCTGGAAATTACTTACTACTTTTTGGGACGCATTTACATCCATCCAAACGATAGGAATGAAGTTATAAAATGCGTTTTTGACCTAGAAATCATTTTCAAAAATTTTAACTTTAAAGAAGTTGTCCAAATTTCTAAACAGATGAAGATCTGTGGACATAAGTTTGGCGAATAAGGTGGGTGTGGAAGGATTTGGTAGCACAGCTAGTTTAGTTTCTTCACAGTCGTGAAACATGAGGTCTGGTGTTATCGAGTGAGAGTATAGGCCCCTTCCAATTAACCAATGCAGGTTGTTTTTTATGCATTATGTCAATATCACAGTAGTACGATGTGGTTGTGATGGTTTCACCTCTAACTAAAGGAGAAATGAAGTATTCCTGCCACCATACAGAAACCAATAATTTATTTGGATGCAAATTTGGTTTTGGCATGTGTCCCGGTCTTTCGTACACTGATCTGACTGACGCCTGTTTTCACCTACAATCCACTTTTCATCAGAAGTGATTTATCTTTTCGAAAAAAGGTTTTGCCGAGGCAGCAGTGAAATACGTGTCTTATAACATTTCCGCTACTAACCTCATTAAATTCATGAGATACACATTGTCGTATTATGTGTCAGGAATAACCTCTTTGGGCATTATACATTGATAGGTGAATCTCTTTGGTGGTTATCAGTTAGTTAGCGCCTGGCACATCCTTCGGTGATGTCGATTGATCTGTTTATGTAATAATATATATTTCAACCCATTGAACTCTTTTTATTATATAACCCCTAGCATTATGTGTTTGTTATGATTCATCCAGTTGTTGTAACAACGGTTATCTGTTCTAATCTAATTAGTAACATATGTTTGCACTCTTACCCTTTCTGTAACATCTTGATATTTCTGTTCTATGTTTATTGTAAATAATAAAGCCTAATTCGCACAGGTTTTACTACAATTTATTATTCAAAATGGATAAATTTTTGAGACCCGAAAAGTTCGACGGTGACCTCACCTACTGCTACCCAAGAATAGAGCTACTGGCTGAAGACATTTGAAAACTTTATCGCATCGTTTGAAGAGGTGAACGAACAAGGTAAGTTACGGTTGCTAACTTCATTTCGCATTCTGTGTACCTCTTGATTGCCGATAAGACCACATAAGAAACTGCTATTGAAGTACTAAAAGCTACGTACGTTAAACCAATAAATGAAATATTTGCAAGACACAAACTCGCCTCTCGTAAGCAGTCTCCTGATGAATCAATCGACCAATACCACCAAGCTCTGGAACAATTGAGCAAAACATGTCAGTTTGCGGAGGTCAACGCAGAGACTCATCGAAAGACATATGTTCGCGACTCGTTTATTCGTGGTCTCAGATCTCATCAAATTAGGTTGAGACTATTGGAGTTCAACATGCTAACTCTCGATGAAGCTGTTGAGAAAGCTCGTGCTTTGGAATCTGCCAAGAACCAGTCGGCTTCATACGCTTCCGAACTAACTCTTAATGCCTCCTCTCTCATGATATTGAGGATTCATCTGAAGATTCCACGAAGGCCCAGCAATTCCACTTTCAAAAATCAAAAATTATATTTTTGTGGTCGACAACGGCATACAAATCGTCGTCAGTGTCCCGCCCTAAATGATACCTGTGAAAGGTGCCAGAAGACGGGTCACTGGCAAGTTGTCTGCAAATCACCTAAAACTGTCAACACGAAGGCTCATCCCTCATCAGCTGCACTCATCGCCGCCTTGGCAGTCCTTGACGAAGCTACAGTACCTGTTCAAGTAAATAGAACTTCTACCTTTGCTTTGATAGATACAGGGAGCTCAGAGACATTCATATCACAGTGCTTTGCAGATAACTGTAAGCTAACAATGTACCCCACTACTGGTAGTGTTACCATGGTACCATACATGGTATTTCGAATTACTGTGTAGCTCACTTCGAGCTGTTAGGTCACCATTATGCTAAAACAAAACTCAGTGTTCTACCCGATTTGTGTGCTAACATTATTGTGGGGCATGATTTCTTAAAGCAGCATTCAGAGCTCAGAGTCTCTTTTGGTGGAACTAAACCTCCATTGACAATCAGTTACTTGGCTCCAGCGAAGATAGAACCTCCTCCCCTTTTTGAACTCCTAACTAAAGATGTCAAGCCCATAGTCACCAAATCTCGGAAGCATTCTCTGGAAGACTCTGATTTCATGAGAAAAGAAATTGAAAAACTACTTGCTGACGAAATTATTGAGGAGCGTCGGTCTCCGTGGAGGGCTCAAGCTTTCGTTGTAAAGAGCGATAATCATAAGAAGCGAATGGTAATTGATTACTCGCAAGCCACCAATCGATATACACACCTTGACGCGTATCCTCTCCCTAATCTCGAGGAAATTGTTTCTAAGGTGTGGTGATCTAATTCCCTTTTTCCCTACTTCCGTGGGGATAGTGGCAAGACCACGACCAAAACCTAACTTTGGGTAAAACTTTCGTTTTCCGTTCACAACAATTTTATAAACAGAATAACGCGTTTTATTTACTATACGACTTGAAATGGAGAAGTATTTGAAACCCGATAAATTCAGTGCGAACCCGGACTCTCCTACTTCAGGTAAGGAATTTACACATTGGTTGAAAACTTTTGAGAACTTTGTTGCTGCATCTACCGAACCACTGAACGACGACGACAAACTTAAGGTGCTCGCCAATTTTCTCTCATTTAGTGTTTATGAATTGATCTCTGAATGTACGACGTATGAAGATGCTATCAAGACACTCAAGGACGTGCTTATAAAACCTAAAGGAGAGATCTTTGCTCGACATTTATTAGCAGTAAGGAAACAAAAGCAGGGAGAAGGTATTGATCAATACATTCAAGCCTTGAAACTCTTAGGAAAGGATTGTGATTTTAAACCAGTCTCTGGCGAGGAACATAAGAACCAATACATTCGAGATTCATTCATTAATGGGTTGCTTTCACCCCAAATCCGCCAGCGCATTCTTGAAGAAACTAAGACATTAAGTTTGGAGGAGGTCATTCAACGTGCACAAGCCCTTGAGCTAGCTCAAAAACAAGCAGATGGCTATACTCATGGTGCTAGTGACCTTGCGTGTGCAGGCACTAGTGCTATACCAAGTTGTGTCCTGAGTACTGGGAAAGATCGTGACTGTTCCGAGGATGTGTGTGCTGGAATGCGAGCTGGTAAGAACAAATGCTATTTTTGTGGGTTTGACCGGCACCCACGATCTTCGTGTCCAGCTCTTGAATCAGAATGTAGGAACTGCCTACTAAAAGGGTATTACGCTCGGGTTTGTCGGAAGCCTAAGAAGGATGATAAAAAGTCCAAACAAGGTAAGCAAGTCTCTGCTTCTATTCTTGATTCCATCAACAGCAACTTCTTACCCCAGCTGAGCCATGCTGTCATATCGGGATCTGTCAATGGAATACCCTGCCACTGCTTGGTGGATACTGGGAGTTCAGGTAGCTTTGTTAGTCGACTTTTTGCTAACAAATTCAACATTCCTATCAACCCGAGTGAGAGCCGGGTATCTATGGCTTCTACTTCCCTGTGGACTAGAGTTGAGGGATATATTCTTGTCAAGCTGGAAATTGCTGAACATACATACTCGAACTGCAAACTAGCTGTTTTGAATGAACTTTGTTCTGATTTACTAATAGGTCATGATATATTGAAGGAACACTCAAACATTCTAATGAACTTTGGAGGTGACAAGGCTCCCCTCTCCATCTGTTCGTCAATTGCCAAGGTTGAGCCTCCACACCTATTCAGTCAACTTTCGCCGGAGTGTCGACCAACAGCGATCAAGTCACGTCGATACTGTGATGCTGATCAGAAATTCATTGAAAAGGAAGTGACACGAATGCTTGCAGAAGGGGTCATTGAACCCTGTAATTCACCATGGAGGGCACAAGTTCTAGTTGTAGATGGAAATAGTAAAAAAAGACTTGTAATTGATTATTCGCAGACCATAAATAAGTATACCCTGCTGGATGCTTATCCCTTACCAAATATTGATGTCCTAGTTCGAAAAGTAGCCTGTTATACACACTTTAGCACAATTGACTTAAAAAATGCATACCATCAAATCCCAATTCGAGAAGAAGACAAAAAGTTCACTGCTTTTGGAGCTAAATGAAAGCTATATCAGTTTACGCGCATTCCATTTGGTGTGACGAATGGAGTAGCCTGTTTCCAGCGTGTGGTGGACCTAATTATAACTAAGGAGAATTCACAGGAGTGTACGCCTACCTTGACGACATCACAGTTTGTGGGATGGATAAGCAAGATCACGACCAAAACCTAACTTTGGGTAAAACTTTCGTTTTCCATTCCTAACATAAGGTGTCTAAAAATTCTATTTTCAGCACAATAGATTTTCGAAGCGCATACCACCAGGTACCTCTTTGAATGAATGATCGGCCTTTCACTGCATTTGAAGCGTGCGGCCGTTTGCACCATTTCCGACGTCTGGCTTTTGGCTTGACCGATTGGGTACCCACATTCCAGAGTCATTGACGACGTCATTACACACGAACGACTCAATCAAACTTATGCATAACTCGATGACGTTACAGTATGCGGTAAAAACCAAGAGGAGCACGATCATAATCTCAAGCGCTTTTCAGATGCAGTTCAAAAATACGGATTCACGATTAATCAAGAAAAAAGCAACTATTCACAAACGTCAATTAAGTTACTAGGCTATAAAATTGAAAGTGGAACCATATCTCCTGACCCTGACCGCCTTAAGCCACTGCTCAGTCTTCCACCTCCAGCCAGTCGAAAGGAACTTGAGCGTACTATTGGAATGTTTGCACATTATTCCAAATGGGTTCAAAACTACTCCGACAAAATTAGACGGCTTCTCAATTCAACAACTTTCCCCTTGCCTCCGGAAGCTATATCAGACTTTGACCAGCTCAGAACTGAAATTTCCAAAGCAGTAGTGAGCAGCATAGACGATACGGAGCCATTTACAGTCGAAACGGACGCCTCTGATTTCGCAATTTCAGCCGTTTTGTCTCAATGCGGGCGGCCAGTGGCTTTCTTCTCACAGAAACTGAATGACAGCGAGCGTAAGCATTCAGCCGTCGAAAAAGAAGCTTATGCTGTTATAAGCGCCCTGAAAAAATGGAGATACTACTTACTCGGAAGATTCTTCAAAATCATAACTGACCAGCGTTCTGTGTCGTTCATGTTCGATATGGCACATCAAAATAAAATCAAGAAAGAGAAAATACAGAGGTGGTGGTTGGAGATGTCATGTTATAATTATGAAATAATATACAGGCCGGGAAGACAGAACCAGGATATATTCTCTAGGACATGTAACGCCACTCAATCAGACCTATTATATTCCCTTCACTGTGTCTTATGTTATCCTGGAGTGACGAGAATGGTTTACTGGGTAAGAACTCGTAATTTGCCCTATTCAGTCGAAGATATTAAAAAGATGACTGCGTCGTGCCCATCTTGCAACACTGTGAAACCTCAATTTTACAAGAATTCAAAATTCACTTTAGTGAAAGCCATGCATCCGTTCGAGAGAATCAGTATGGATTTCAAGGGCCCACTTCCATCGAAATCAAGGAACAAATATCTGTTGACGATCGTTGATGAGTTTTCAAGATTCCCTTTTGCCTATCCTTGTCCCAACATGAACTCTTCAACTGTAATTGACTGTTTGACTAGCCTTTTCACCACTTTTGGTTTACCTTCCTACGTGCACACTGACCGAGGAACCTCATTCACATCAAAGGAGCTGCAGGACTTTCTTCACACCCGAGGGGTGGCCACTTCCATGTCAGCCCCTTATAACCCCATAGGAAACGGCCAAATCGAGCGACAAAATGGCATTATCTGGCGCACTGTGTCACTGGCTCTTAAGCACAGGAAATTGGACCCTTCTGATTGGGAATCGGTGCTTCCAGACGCGTTGCATTCCATCCGATCCCTACTATGCACAGCAACAAACGAAACGCCTCACGAGAGGATGTTCCGCCACAACAGAAGATCGGCTAATGGTACTTCGCTTCCGACTTGGCTTTCACCTTCGAACAAAGCGCTAATGAAGAAGCACGTACGCACTACTAAGTGCGATCCACTGGTCGAGATCATGGAAGTCAACCCACAGTATGCCAGGGTTCGCCTTGATGATGCTGTGACATTGAAATACCTGGCACCTCATGGTGGGACGACAATGGTGCCAGAATCAGAGGGAACTGACACAGATGAGCAACATGACACCGACCCTGTCTTGCAACCAGAAGAAAATCAGCAAGAGGGTACTCCAGAAATTCCGACAGACACTGCGTCGTTCTGCAAGAGAGCGATATACACCTGCCCTTTTAAGAGACTATGAACTAAAATTTTAAAAGGATGGAAGAATGTTATGATTCATCCAGTTGTTGTAACAACGGTTATCTGTTCTAATCTAATTAGTAACATATGTTTGCACTCTTACCATTTCTGCAACATCTTGATATTTCTGTTCTACGTTTATTGTGAATAATAAAGCCTAATTCGCAAAGGTTTTACTACAGTGTTATTACTAGCCCGTTGCTAAGTACGTGTTCCCGTTAGTTTCCCATGTGTTCCATTGTAAACTAGCTAACCCTCGTTCAACTTTGTAGAAACGTTTTATTCGATTAAAGCCTTGTGTTCAAGAGGTATTATTCATGACAATTTAATCGAATAAAATGGATAAACTCTATCGGCCAGACAAATTCGATACGGACACCGACTGTTCTACGGCTCAACGCGAGTGGACGCATTGGTTTCGGACCTTCGAAAACTTCGTTGAGAAGGCCGACATAGGAGAAGATGCCGATCGTTTGAAGGTATTATCCAATTTCCTATCTTCGAATGTATTCGAATACATAAATGATTGCACAACGTACGAAACATCATTGGCCACTCTTGCTTCTCTTTACATCAAACCGAAAAACATTATATATGCTCGTCATTTGCTCTCTACCAGAAAACAAATTCCCTCAGAAACTATAACTCAATACATCACAGCCCTTGAATCACTAGTTAAGAAGTGTGATTTCAAAGCCATTTCTGCAGAACAAAACAAAAACGATCACATCAGGGACGCTTTCATATCCGAATATGCCTTCATTTGCCGCTCAGATGGGAGAGAAACTACTGTCTCCTTGAAGCATATGGCCCCAACAGGGGATGACTCCATATTTGGACATGATGAGACGGAGATGAGTCAATCAACACCCAATATGCTCATTTTTACTAACAGTAACCAAACTTGATCAGCGACTCGGAACCAAGCTACCTTGAAGGCCAGAAGCTCCCCACCTCCAGTCTAGCCACCAGCAACACTTCAATCACAGGGGTCTAAGTCTTCAGCTTTTCTAATTTTGTTCTTGATTGTTTTAAACTTAATGCTGTTCAAGGTCAGTAGTTCATACTCCAAGAATTAGAAGATCCTTGTCACTAGAAAATCTAATGGTTTGAATTACCATCAGCTTAGCACACACACATACCTGTGTCTCCAGGTCCAGACCATTGGTTCTGTTACACCTTTATCAAATATCTATGGTAGAATATCTGAAAAACAATATTTCAGTATTCCTCAATCTTTTCCTAAAAAGGACAATAGCAATCTGATTAATTTCTTGTTAAACATATAAAAGTTCAGTCCATGCATAGTTCTTTGTGTTTTGACTTTTGACATTATGAGCAGTTTTATTTAAGTTTCAAAAATATCCTCCATACTTTGATTATTCGGAATAATGGCCACATTCAGTCAGTAAACAGGCACAACCCATAAGTCAAATGATCTATTTGATTGTTCCTTCGTTTTCAGAACAAAAAGGTGATTTTAAATATATCAACTGTCCCAGTCAAACTGCTCCACCCACCAATTATTCATATGAAATATCAACCACCAAACTAGCCACATAGGTTTAAAATCATCTTAAGCACATCATTTTGACAAGATGGGCACCAAGTTGAATATCTGTTTCCTAAAAAAGACAATAGCAATCTGATTAATTTCTTGTTAAACATATAAAAGTTTAGTCCATGCATACTTCTTTGTGTTTTGACTTTCAACATCATGAGCAGTTTTATTTAAGTTTCTAAAATATCCTCCATACTTTGATTATTCAGAATAATAGCCACATTCAGTCAGTAAACAGGCACAACTCATAAGTCAAATGATCTATTTGATTGTTCCTTCGTTTTTAGAACAAAAATGTGATTTTAAATATATCAACTGCCCCAGTCAAACTGTTCCACCCACCAAATATCAGACTGATTGATCTCACTTCACCATTTTTTACAATATGAAATATCAACCACCAAACTAGCCACATAGGTTTAAAATCATCTTAAGCACATCATTTTGACAAGATGGGCACCAAGTAGAATATCTGTAGCCTAAAAGTGAAATGTTTTAAGGTCTTAATAAATAAACTATAGCAGTGGATAGCTCAGAGTCGGATCAATACGAATTAAGGTAATGACACAATAGCCATTTGATGAAGCAAACCTAGTAATAAAAGGAAGGATCCACAAGGCCAACTACAGCAGAAAAATAAATAAACAACTATCTCCAACTTCAGTCTGCTTCAAAATGGTACTATAGAATTACAATGATATTGAAAGTTATAAGGTTATTCAAAATAACTACAGTATAATGATTATATTACATAAAACTATACAAATCGTACAACAATAGAGTAATTATATTCATTTATAATTACAATTAATAAACATCTGGCTGTATAACAGTAAAAACTATACACTGTACATCAAACTTATTACAGACTCTAATGAGATTCAACTCTTGTAGGAAATATTATTGCTATCAACAAGAATATAATTGCTTAGAAGAGATAAAACTGTCCACCATCATACATTAAAGTAATCATCATGCTTGACATAGTCAAAAAGTTGTTTCATAAAAATATTGTAAATTTTTCCACAATTGGTGTCAGTAGTTTCCTTCAAATAGGCCTCCAGAGGAAGAAGTAAATACTGATATAAATCAGTACCAAGCTGATACTGAAAAAAAAAAAATTAACTATTAAATCATCGATTATAAAATAAAAAATAAATTAAGAAAAAGATAACTAATATTTTTATGCCAGATTGAATCATAGGTCCATGAAGATATGATTTAAGCCTGTCCAGATTAAATACCTAAGCTATAAATTATTAAGATTCTGAAAAGTACCACAGATCTAAACTAGGGAAACTCCCTTTTCACAGTTTAGTTTAACTTATCAGTGGAATACATAATTAGAAAGGTGATTTGTTCTAGAAAGGATTTATCTATGGGAAAATAAATTGTATCCTCTGGAACATAATCATGTGAAGACATTTGATTGTATGGAGTTGAAAAATGGCTCTATTTTGCAGCCAAGGAATTCTGGTACACAATCACATATATTGATATGTGGAGATAACAGAATGGTTTTGATTGAGAAAAATGACATCCCCCTCAAAATAAAAAAAATATTTGAACCAAATATCGAAAACAAGGTCGCCCCATTGTTTATTCGGATGAAAGTTATGTTCATTCAACAAATACAAACAATTTCATCTGGACTAATGAACTCTGTCTGGCTTTAAAAAAAAAAGTTTACAATGGAACTAGGATGATAATTGTTCAGGGACCCCCTGAACAAATTCAATTCAATAAAATATTGGGCATACTTAGCACAAATCCCCCTGCCCAAAATTCCATGGTGATCAGGTCAAATGGACCCATTTTAAGGACACCTTCACCTCCATGAGTGGTTCCACAATTTTGTGGACCCATTCTTACCAAAGTAGAAAAATTTCACTATTTATTGGGAGCATTGCGCAGAGAAGCCGCATCACTAATTTCCAAGTTTCTTGTGGAAGAGAACAATTACGATCAAGCATGGGAAAAGCTCCTAGAAAATTATGATAACCCTAGAGTACTTTCTTCTCTATACATAGAAAAGATCACTGATTGTCAAGGCTACAAGAAATGAACTGGAACGATACAATGAATTCCTGGCTGAAGTGGCCGACGGGATAGAGGGATTCAAGGCTCTGGAACTAGTCAACGTAGCAGAATTCATCCTCGCCATGTTAGCCTTGAGATCCCTCGACACAACAACTAGAAGAAATTTCGAGCTATCTCGCACCACCATCAGCATATTTCCTACAGTGGACAAGGTGATCAAATTTATTAGGCAGCGAAAGATGGCCATTACAATGTCAAGGGACATCGCTTCGTCATCTTTGAGCCAGACTGAAGAAACACCAAAGGGATACCAACAACCTCTAGCTCCTGTCAGGAGCTCACCTAAATACCAAGCCGTAACATTGTACACTGTCAATAGTGAAGGGAAGCTCTTTTTGAGTAAATAGTATATTTTTGATGTATAAAGGGTTTTGATATATTTTATTTTATGTATAATTTTAATATTGCTATTTGTTATTTTAAATTATAAAGCAAGCTAACCAGTTTTCTTTGTCTAAAAGAAATACGTTGTATTCCAAACAAAGCCAAGATGGCGGTACGTATTCTTCAGTCAAGTCCGTTGAATCAAGGCCATGTGAGCAGATTCAAATATCATAAAAACTATTTTAACTCTTCCCATCATAATTGAAAATACAGTAAATTAAAGGAAAAATAGAAATCAAGAAATAGTGCAAATGAATAATATTCAGAAAGTAAATCATTTGGAAAAATCCCTAACTGTTGTGCGACAATCGATGTTTACATGTAACCTCAAGGCAGGTTTTGTTTTTGAAGAGGTCAGTTGTGTCTGTGGCGCCAAGGAGAGATGTTCTCTCAGTATGAAGAGGTCGTCATCAATTTCTGTCAAGAAGGAAGCCATTTTTGATGCTAGGACAGAACAATAAGATTAAGAACAAAGAAGACACCAAGGAATCAACAAAAGAAGATCGTTAGTATATAGAGCTTGGTTAGTTTTGTTATAACTAAATTAGAATACATTTGTAAAATAGATTTAAATTAAATTAATTGAGATTATTGTAGATGACTGTTTCTGATTGTCTAGCAACCATACGCCCTGAGATTAAGAGTCTTTCTTTTTATATTATAAAAGTTTAAATATAATTCTATTATCCATTTGGCATTAATGTTCTTAATTTGAACCCAAGTTATCTCTCATATTTGAAAAAAGCATAAAAACTATTCAGATTCTTTTTATTTTAATTTTTTAATATTTTTTAAAATTATTACATTTTGGCGCCCAATGTGGGCATTATTTCTCTATTGCGCACAATAATTAAACATCTTAAAAAGCTACCAATATTTTTTTTTATCTATTAACAGTTATCATTAAGTTTATTAAAAAAATAAAAAGCATTTTATCATCTCTGAGACACTTGATATTATAGAGTTTTATAACAAAATAACTGTTTCCTAAATATCTAAAAAAATATATATAAATAATTTTAATTCATTTAGGAATTGAGATCGTTTAATAAAAGTATTATTTACTCTTTGAAGTGAATACTGCTAGTAGTTATTAAAATTTTACCTGTTCAAAGGCATTGAAAATTGCCTTAAATGTAGGTTGTTTTCCACTATGAAATGTACCTCTTGAACCATGAAGAACACGCACCCCAGTTTTCTCAGGAGGGTGGCAAACACTCATATACATACAATGATCAGATCTATAGTTGTAGCTACAATCATACACATATAGTCGCTCTGAAAAAAAATATTCTGTCAATAAATAACAATAAGGCCCAGCTACCTTTAAGAAACATCTATTACTTTAAATGAAAATCTTTAATACAAATTTGAAACTTTTGGAACAGTATTCAGTAAATTCAATATCTGAATGCAAAAAGCATTATCTATACAATCTTCTCCATTTTTTTGGCAGTGAAAAAAGAGAATTAGTAGAAATTATTATTCACAATTCAGAATATGGATAATTGTGCTTTCAAATGAATTCTGTAAATTCAAAAAGTATGTTGTTTTAAAATCAGTAAAAAATTGTAAAATTAAATTTGCTAAATGTACCAACAAAAAGAATTCTAAATTTATCATATCTCCTTTTACTTTCTTTAATCCTCACAAACTCATCCTCAATTTTTAAACAAAAATTTAAAACGATTATTGTTAAAATCATGGTTTTTACCAGCCCAATTTCTTTAATATTAAAAATGCTTAGTTTCATACAATAGAAGCTACCAGGCTCTGAGTAAAATATTCAACAGTTATTTAGAAGTAAACATATTTTACTTTTAAAGACTTGAGAATAAATTTAAAAATTATGAATAGAGACTGGATTTTCGTGCAACTGCATTTTTTGTTCCCTAGCTTCGAATTCTACTAAATCTCAACAGAAATTAGAATCATGTAAAAGACATAAATAATAGTAATTTTATATTTCACTAAACTGCACATTTTAAGGTTTATTCATAATTTTGCATGTTTTTTTATGTACAAGATTGCACAATTTACTCTTTACGAACAAAATTTAGAATTTTTTTGCATTAAATTTAATTTCTCATAAAAGTATTATACACATAAGGTGTATGTATGCCATAATTTATGTTTTTTTTTCTTATATAATTTATAATTGACAAATTTAAGGTAAAACAATGATGTCATTAACATAAAAAGAGTTGAATTAAATCTAAAAAAAA
>NW_027116348.1:2150956-2152187 GCF_000696795.3 Halyomorpha halys | reverse complement strand
TATAATAAAATTATATTATCTATTTTATATTAAAGTTCTTAATTTGAACCCAAGTATCTCTTATATATGAAAAGTTTTATAAAACGAACAAACTTCACTTTATTTTATTTTTAATATTTTTAAAATTATTACAATATATATATTTGGTATTAACCAGTAGCTTTGGATTACTACGAAAACGGCTTCTACAATAAGAAAACGTTCAGAGTTACTGTTTTTAACTTTAATTCCTTAAAGTCCTTCATTCTTCCGTCTGGTTTTGCTGTGACAGGTGGAATTTCATTTTTTTGTTTATATAGGGTTGGAAAATAAGTCCTTTCAGTTTTTGTATTCATGTTTTGTTTATAATATGTCACATTTTTCTGATGCAATTAATCCCAACAGAGGATTGTTATCGTATTTGTAACATGCAAACAGTTATGTCTGTCGACACTTGTTAAGATTAGGTCAGTATTATGTTTGTGATCCAGCTAAGAAAATGGACGGAAATATTGTGGATTATAGGCATATTTTGCTTTATTACTTCAAAAAAAGGAAAACGAGCAGCAGAGGAACATAAAAAAATGTGCGGGGTCTATGGGAATAATGCCTTAACTGAGCGCACGTGCCAAAATTGGTTTGCCAAGTTTCGAGCGGGAATTTTGACGTATAAGAAATTGAAACCATAGATGTTAAGGGGACAGTCAATTAAAATCTATCCCAATCAGTGCAAGGTGTATTGATCAATTCCACTCTATACTGCTCACAATTAACCATATTGGATGAATCGATTCTAAGAAAATGCCCAGAACTGGCAAATCAAAAGGGTGTTGTCTTTCATCAGGACAACACTAAGCCCAACACTTCGTTAGTCACCGGCAATAAATTGTTAGCCCTTGGATGTCATCTTTTGGCCCACCCTCCCTATTCACTGGACCTTGCTCCTAGTGACTACCACTTATTTCGGTCTCTACAAAATTCCTGGAAGTGGAATACAGTTTGAAAACGAACAGGGTGTCAGGGAGCACCTTGACTGTTTCGCTAATAAACCACAGACATTCAATGAACATGGGATTATTCAGCTGTTGGAGAGATGGGGTAAGGTAATCGAAAATAATGGACATTATATTTCAAATTAAAATAAATATTGGAAGATTGCTGATTGACCGTGTGTTTTAATAAATGGAATTTAGTCCAGGTGCGTTCAAATAAAACTCAAATAGTAAATTGGTGCACTATTTTTATATTTATT
>NW_027116348.1:2145617-2150906 GCF_000696795.3 Halyomorpha halys | reverse complement strand
AAATAGTAAATTGGTGCACTATTTTTATATTTATTATTTTGGGTATAATATTTTTTATTTTATTTAAAAATAGTAAACCAATTTACTATTTGAGTTTTATTTGACTGCACCCGGACCAAATTCCATTTAAAATAAATATTATGTACAAAATATATTTAGTTTTCTTTCACCCAAAAAAACTGAAAGGACTTATTTACCAACCCTATATATTACTTATCTATATTACCTTAAATAAAAATTAAACAAAAAATCAATTAGTCTGATCAATATAATAACTAATTACTTGGGCTGCCCATAGCTCAGTGGTTAAGACACAGTCTTACCAATTTGATGTCTATTTGCGGTGCCGGTTCGAATCCGGCCTGGGACGTTGATTTTTTTTATTGAGTAGCGGTCCCACAAAATAAAGAACTTTGACCCCCAACCATGGTTAGGCAGTATAGGAGTCTTGGACGAAAAAAAAAAAAAAAAAAAAAAAACTAATTACTTCTTAGTACTTATTGCTTATGGTGTATTCATACATAAATACATAACTTAAAAGTTGATCAGAAGAACATGCCATTTGAAATTTTAAGGGAAATTAAAAAAGAAATTTTGCTATGAAAAATATTTTTAAATCCTTTATTCTGCATAGCACTTTGTATTTTTTTTTCTAAAACTTAAAATTAGGATAATTGTGAGAGGTTAACAAATTGAATTCCAGTCTAATACGAATATAAAATCAATTAATACAATTAGCTTTCTCATAGCTCTTCCATTATGGACAAAATTTTAGATTTTATTTTAGAAAAGTTTAGTTTTTATGTAATTTTCATAAATGTTGACTATTTAGTGAGTTTAATTCGATAGAAACATAGGCTTTCCTTACATTGAATATCATAAATCAAAAAATGAAGTTTATTATTGCTGGATTTGGGTATATTATCCACATTTTTTGTTTTTTTAATGCACAAAACTCCAGTCTCTAACATGAATAACAATTGACCAATTATGAATAAATCATATTATTAAAACAATAACCTGGATGAAAATGAAATATAATGTTGATTATGTCTTGATCACCCCATGTCATTTTCAGTTTATATTCATGTAAAATAGGCAGCAAGTATTTTTCCCAACCAAAGTCTCTCATTCTTGTCAAATTCATTAGCATTACTCCAGAATTAACACCTGAAAAAATAACAACAGTTTTTCAATATTATTATACTAATGACAGGTTATGATAATATTAGAAGATAATAATTTTACCTAATTCTCCATAGTAAGGATGCCTCGCAAAGCGATTATACCAGCCAGTATTACGATCTTCATGTTCAGGACTTAAGGCAGCCAGTTGTGTTGAATTCATTCTGTCAAAATGTTCCCAAATCTCATCCACAGGAGAAAGAAATAAAACATCAGTATCCACATACAAAACTGAATCAATATGTTTTAAAACACTCTGAAAAAATAAAATCATAATTAATAATTCTTAAACCTAAAAAGGCATTGGTCTAAAGCCATATCCAATTTTACTCTCTTATAGTTATCTGTAATAAATTATAGCCAAAAAATTGAGGAATAAATAGTTTTTATTAGTTTTCTTGGGGTACGAAAAACTGAACAATAGGTCCATTTGCCATTCATATCAATATCAGCCACAACAGTCACCTTAAATTTAGTCAAAATCAGTTCAACGTGGTAAGAGAATAAAAGGTCCATAAAGGAGGAGATGATGGAGGCAGAATGATATTTTTAAAATCACTTTTTGAAATCAAAAGACTTAAGAATATGATAATACTGAAAATTTTCTTTTATTATTCATCGTGGTTCTTGTTAAACACACTTAAACAAATTAATATTAGATGTGCATTAATGTTAAGGTTGTAAAGATATTTTAAGCAAAGTAAAATATCTTTTAAAAATAACAAAATCAATGAAATGAAATTAATTCTTTATCTAATCATATAAAATTATACTGAGAACAGAACTTATCATTTTCGTGAAATCTAATACATAATTCCGTATGAGTTTATTCTTAACTATTGAGTGATAAAATGAATTCATGTTGCATCTGAACAAGATTCCCAAAACATAAAGGATAAACAAATAACTTATTAAAAATAATAGTAAGCACAACTTACTGGTAAGAAAAGCCTTTGAGATGCACAAGGTTTGAATAACTTCTTCCATTCTTCAGCCTGAGTTTTAGGAAAGGAAATTGGATGAGTTTCAAAACTAAATGAATTATTCTGAGCAACCCATTCAGATAACTGGAAATAAATATTGATAACTTTAAAATGTAGTGAGCTTTCATGGAAACACTAATCAAATAAGACTAAAATAATTCTATAGGTGAGATAATGATACAGATATATTAATAAAATATTTTAAAAAAAATAAGTAATAAGGGCTTTAGTAAGAACTTTTTAGTTCTAATTCATAAATGACTTTTATATATTACTATCATAAATAATTATGACAAATAATTTAATCATAAATAGTTTAAAATATGTCGTTAGAAATATTATCTATCCTGATAAGATCAAATGATTACCTATCATTTAAATTGCAAGTTTCCTTAAAGCTAGTAGTTTCAAGTTCTCCTAAACTAAATCAACAAAGTTTCTTAAGAAATAATTATAAAATACCGTTTCTTCAAAACTCTGGATTAGTTCAGACTCAGCAATGATAATCACTTTCAAATTGCATTTTCTTGAAAACACAATGGCTGATTTTATTAATACTAAAGTTTCACGTACTCTATCTCCACAGACAACAACAGACAAGGCTACATCTTTCTTCTTAATGCTAAAAATATAAGAATGACTAAGAGATTAGTTAAAGAGAGAGTTATTTTCAAGGAAAACAATATTTCAAAAGTAAATTACCTATTAAGATCTGCAAGTATTTTATTATCAAAGTTATTTCTTCTTAAATTCTCGGAAGAATTTAAGTAAATAAATGATCTCACTGAATAAAAATAATCATAAACATCATAACCTGTGATTAATATATAAAGAATGAGAGCAATTATTAAAGTAAAAAAAATTCTACCACTCAATTTCATTTTATAATACTATTAAAACATGATATTAATTCTTGAGTCATAATAAAATTAACAGGACTGTTTTTAAAAAAATATTTAACATCTTCAAATGACATAAACAAAACCTCCCCACAACGATGCTGTCAAATACACAAAAAAGGTACTAGATGTCTTACAAGGAAGTCGAAATTGTTCATGTTCGTTTCAAACAATAACCTTAAAATCTTCACCTGCTTTAATTAATTGGAAAATATAAAAGGTTTCTTTTGTTCTTTGATAATTTTGAGAAGAAACTTAATATGTAAAGAAATTATCTGTAAGAAACGTAATTGTATTGTTTCGTTCACTTTTGGATTTAAAGTATTTAGCTCTCCCAACACGTGGCGGGAGAGGAGACTCATCACCTTACCTTTAAACGTGGAACAGAGAAGTGTTTTATTTCCGTGAGGTAGTACGATTTATTCATCTCTGATGCATTACTGTTTGATATAGTCTTCATATTTTTAACAAAACCCAAGTTTTTTTTTTGTATTCCGAGTTGACAGCGCGTTATAAAATACTAGTTGATAATGGCAATTTTGAAAATCAACGTTATTAAGCAGGTAGCTATCACTGACGACTTGAGAATTCAGAATTTCTATGATGGTCTTAAATAGACTTGTTGAAACTTACGGAGAAGATGAGTAGGCGCATCCAACGACTTTTACAAAACTCAGAGCTCGGAAACCAATGTCCTGCACTAGTTTTCTGGACAATGCTTCAACAACGCCTAACGAATATGTTGTAACGAGTTTATGACTTCTTAGTCCCGAATGGGATGCTAGTTTCCTTGTCTCAACCAGTCAGGAGGATCTGAATAGACCGACTGTAACAGTGGACATGATCGCCGAAATTGACGCCCAAATAAAGTTTGGGCGACTGTATCATCCAAGCCCGAATCTTCACAGCCCCACTTTGAGGTGATGACGCCTTCCTTTTGTTTCAATATTTTATGAGACATTACATAAAATAAGTTCTTGGCAGTTGACAACAAATTTTCGAATACGATTAAGCTTTACAAGAAAAACAATTGAATGCATATTTGGTATAATGGTTGTGAAATTCCAAGTACTCAATTCTGCGACAAGTTTTTTTGATGAAAACTCCATAAGTGACCTCAAAAAATACATTTAACCACGTCAGAAAAACAGATAACAGTCCATAATTACCTCAACCGCTGGAACATAATGTCAGAATAACTGGTTCTACCATCTCCACAGGTTTTACGACAGCAGTGAGGGCCAAAATAGACAATCATTCTACCGCTAATGCCTTGAGAGACTATTTAGCAAAACTTTTAATCTGTATGGCATTGCCCTTTTAATAGTGGAATTATTGTGGTAATAGACACATTTTCATGTTAATAATACGTCATAGTATTACTTCAAAGCCGCCTTTTCATTCATGATAAGAGGACTGCACATTCTTGTTAATACTAGAGCGACGATTTCTAAGCTTCCTTTAAACCCTCGTTTCCACTAAATTCAAACAAGTTTTAACCTTATGACAACTAACAATAATAGTATGATTTTGTATAAATTGTGTTGTTTAACATAAATATTTATTTTGATGTTTAGAAATTTTTCTTTCCCTCTCCCTCCCTACCTTAGAATTAGTTTATGAGGTTTGGAGGAGACACTATTCACTTTAAGAAATCAATAGCGAAAGTAGTAGAGGTTGAAAAGGTGAGTAGAGCACCACAACTGTTACAGGCCTACCAGGACCATATGGAGGGTTCCTAATCATTGGAACTAGCCATGAATCCGGCGGACAATACCTCCACCGTCATCCCCAAGCTGAACTGAAAGAAAGTTGAGCGATTCTCCAACGACCAAGAACTCCGATGTTCATCAGGTGTAACAACAAGAAAGTGTTGCATAGGCAACTACGGCAATAAATACCAAGGTAGATGACGCTAAAGCTCCGATATTAAAATCCGTGAATACTGTCCGGTTAACGTACGGAACTGTAACTGAAAGGTAAGGAAAGACATTACCAACGAAATTATCTTTTCTGTTGAAACTAGTAGTTAAAGCGATAGTCGTCCACTTAGTAAAATTTTTTTTTTTTTATTTGTATGGAAGAGGAATCAAACAGCAAAATCATTGGTGCTGAAAGAGGAAAGCTGAACAATGGTGCTGTCCAAGGTAGGATTTTGATTTGTGCCCTCGAAAAGGGAATGAATATCAAGTTCATCCAGCGGTTTAGGGAACAATGGTGCT
>NW_027116348.1:2142212-2144782 GCF_000696795.3 Halyomorpha halys | reverse complement strand
GGTTTAGGGAACAATGGTGCTGTCCAAGGTAGGATTTTGATGTGTGCCCTTGAAGAGGGAATGAATTTCAACAAACATTTATCTCTGGCGTGAGAAAATTCACTAATGTAAGGAGGAAAAAAGAAAGGAAGTATTCTATCTATTCTCAATTTTTGTACTCTGGTTTTCCTCTGTAAAATTGTAATTTTTGAGTTAAGGAGGAAGCGAAAGATGGATAAATTCACACCTTTATGAATATAATTTATTTTTCAACAAATAAACAAGGAATGATTTATAAAACTATTATAAACAAATTCATACTCAATGAACACTAAAATTACAATGAAATTCATATAATTATTTATAGTAAACACTAAGTAAATTATAACATGTGCTAACTAATAGTGCCAATATTATCAATTAGTTCATTATTATCTAATTTATTTCTCATTTATAATTGATTATTTAAATTATATAAAGTTAATCAGTCAATATGTTTCAATTATTTTTTTTTTTATTTTTAAAAATTTATTTTAACATATCTTCTAATTCTAAATCCATTACGTTATTAGCACTACACTCAACTACTAGACTACTTTGCTGGCCCTTATAATTGTAGGAGTGATTTTTTTAACCTTTATTAACTAATGAAGATTTTTTTCTTGATACTATAAACTCATCATTACAATAACATTTTATTATTATACCTATGAAACAGTCCAAAAAATATATAAAATTCTCTATGCGCAGAAATAATTACAGACTAATAATATCAAATAATTTGATTCTTATTACAGAACAATAAATTATTTTTGAAAAACATTATTCGTAGTAAAAACATTTTTCACAACCAGAAGAAAATATTACATATATCTATTTCTTTGTTCAGTTTTGTAAGAAGTATTAACATGCTTTGTAGGTGAGATTTACAGTTGTCACTCCAAATTCATCGTTTGGCTCAAATATGACTGGTTTACCGCAATATGACCAACTAAAAATTAAAACGCTAAATTAGTACCAAACCAAATCAGATAATACCTTATCTAAAATACTTTATAGTATATTAGACGACATAGAAAAAAAAATTGAAATAATGTTAATATTATGTTCAGTCAATTTAGAAATCCAATTATAAATGTTTTAATTAATATAGACTCAGAATTAATTATTAATTTCAGTTTTAAAAACTAAGATTTTTAATCAGTGTACCAATAGAAGGCAAAACCTAACCATTATGGCAAGCAGCCATAATGGTTTCGTATATGACGTCATTTAGACATACACAAACAGCACCGATTTAGGAATTCAACTTTTTTTTTTTTTTTTTTTTTTTTTTTTTTTTTTTTTTTTTTTTTTTTTTTTTTTAATTTTTGTAATAAAGTATGGTAAACTCTTAATAGATGATTTCTTAAATAATAAAGAAAACTAAAAAAAAATAACACTCGTATTGAGTAGGTAAGTCTTGCGTATGTTATGTCAAAATGACGTGATACCAAAACAATAAAAGCGGCTTGCTTATTTTGCAACAAAAACATTTGTGGGTAGTTTGATACTAAATAGTGATTATATATAGTAAAAAACCGTGAACAATCACTAGCAATTTTTGACGTATTTTAGCTTTCAAGACCCAATGGATCTGTAACAGTCAGCGAGCACGGAGTACCGCTATATCCCGCCAGGGGCCAGCACTACAAGCGTCTAAGAAGCTGTACAATTGTATATAAGTTTATCATTATAAAAATACGATCTCTTGTATAAAATGTATATATGTTAATATGTAATATGTAGGAATGTTAATTATAAATAAAAAGAGATTGAGCAATAAGATTCTACGGAACGATCTCAAGTAGAGTTAAAAGAGTGAATTCTCAGTGATAACCGATCACATGAGGCCTTAAATTGTCACCGGGATTGATTCAACCAGCCTGTTAGCCCCTGGCTATATAGCCCCACATGTATAAACCGCCTTCAGCGGACCCAGCTTCCTCATCTTATAATGCCACAAGGCAAAGGAAGATTTGTAATATAAATAATTAGTGTATATATTTCTTAGATGTAAGTGTATATAATTTTAAATGTTTAATATTAATAAAAATTTTAGGAGGTAAGAAAAAAAAAAAAAAAAAAAAAAAAAAAAAAAAATTCAACCAGCCGAAATGGCCCCTCCCCATTCTGTGTTAGCCCCCGGCTATAGAGCCACAAAATGTATAAACCGCCTTCAGCGGACCATGTTTTGCTCATCTTATAATGCCAGAAGCCAAAACAAGATAAATTGTACTTAGTGTACATATTAGATTTAAGTTGTATATAATTGTAAATGTTAAAATAAATAAAATAGGAGGTAAGAAAAAAAAAAAAAAAAACCATCAGATCAAGCCTTCTTCGGGTCTAGTCATAGCACTGGTTGCTTACACTCTTCTCGAGATAGTGAAGTTTATTGCTAATGGATTTTGATTTGTGCCCTCGAAAAGGGAATGAATATCAAGTTCATCCAGTGGTTTAGGGAACAATGGTGCTGTCCAAGGTAGGATTTTGATTTGTGCCCTCGAAAAGGGAATGAATATCAAGTTCATCCAGTGGTTTAGGGAACA
>NW_027116348.1:2134664-2142032 GCF_000696795.3 Halyomorpha halys | reverse complement strand
TGGCTCCCATCATGACAGTTCTAGTCCGTCCGCTTCATCTCGGCAACTAGAACTGTTACTCTGCCTCGGACTCTCTCACCTAGACCTCCTCTACCTAAGTCAGTGTCCAGGGCTCATCCCCTGGCACGGCCTTCCTTTCTTAACTATAATTGAATACGCCTTGTCGTGGGCCTTCTGTAAAGAGATATCAGGCTGGAGAAATCGCCTAAGACCAGACAACCCCGACAGATCAAAAAAGTGCCCTCTATGATTTCGTATTTAAATTTCAATTGATATCAGAGTCCGTAAAATTTAAAAAAAAATCAGTAAAATATGAATATTAATAATTATTATTCCTTAAATAAATTATGAATGAAGTAAATAAATTATAAATACAATTTAATTATAATCTAAAACTTTTTGCCACAACAAAATACATGTTTCTGTACTGATTACAATCCAAAATATCATTTTTAATTTTTTTTTTTTAATTACTTTTTATAACATTTTCCCGTATAGTGTTTTTTTTCTATTACCAGATTGAGAAAGGACAAATAATATATTTCTAAATAAAAAAAAATTACCATGGGAATTGTAAACGCATTAAAGCAGTATTATTTACACTAAAATGCGATCTATATTGAAAAAACCTGAAAATATTATATTATATGTAAAAATATTTTTGTATAAACTACATGAGATTTTTAAGCCAGATTCGTTCAAGAGTTTGAACATTATTTTCTTATAATATTTCATTCCCGTTGTCTTGCTGAAAAAGGACACATGGGACATTTCTAAATAAAAATTATAATATACTAACATCTAAAGAAGAAAAATGAAACTTACTAATCTCCATCCAGATTCGCTATACGGACATACTCCGCTATGATTATCTCACCAATCTTTCTGGGTGCATATCGAAGGACAAGAGTTACTGTCACATTGGAAAGATGTGAGTTGTATAATCCATACATTGATGCTGATAACCCTCTGTATACGTATCCCTGAAAAGGATCTCTTGGCCTAGAATATTATACAATTATTTTTATTATTTACTCCACCAATAATATAATTTTGCATAATAAAAATAATATAAAAATGTGGGAACGTAATCTCTGTTTACAGATTATATTTCCCATCATTTATGTTTGGAAAACAGATGCAGAATTTATTTCGTTAGTAATTAAAAACTACGGAAAATCAGGAATAAACAGCTCGGGGGAGAGAAAAGAAAGGTGAGACCCCAAAAGATACTTCCCTAACACAAAATCAAGGCACACAAAGTTTCAATCCTATAATTAAATTGGAAGGACTGTAAAGATGTGCAAAACTTTAAAAATAGCTAAAAACATTCAACCTTTAAAAGGAACTTTTTACCACCAATTTAGTTCACTCATATGTTTTCATAGTCTTAACTCAATTTAGTTGGGGTGTAGAGGTGTCCAAAACCTTTGAATCCTCACGAAAAACAATTGGATATAACCAAATTTGGGACTTAATAAGGTTGTTCTGAATTAAAACCGATTCCGTGGACAGTATATAGCTCCAAAATTATTACTCTGAAGTTTTTACAATTAATTATACTTTCTCTCTACCGAAATAAAAAATAAAAAGTATTTTTAAATAGCTCTATTAACGACTGTCCTTAGAACACCTTGCCAAAAATAACCATCAGTAAAATTAATTACAAAATAATATCAATAAAGCTCTTACTCATTGCGAAGCTCAAATGATGTGTTATCATCTTCAACTTTGGCAGAAAGAAGGATACTGCTTCTAGGTTTAATACTATTTTTAGCTAGGACTACTATGCTTTGCAATTGATCACCTGAAAGAAGAGAAGCCAAATAGGAATTATGATATTCTTAATTTAAAATTTTATTTTAGATGCATTTAAACTTTTGAAGTGAACCTTCCTTACCAACGTTTTACAACTTATGAAAAATAAAATTATACTGGAGTAAATTGATTTCGTGACGCGAGGGATGAAACGGAAATGGTTAGGGGGAGCAGGATAGCAACGCTAGACAATGCTAGCAGGAAAATTTGTATATCGTAATAGGGGAATAGAGATTACAATAGCTCTACAATATTTTCAGTGTTGGTCCGATTGAGTGAGCTCTTTTGAGCTTCTACTCTCCTGTTACAATTTTTTAAAAAATCCTAGTAGGATAGACATAGGCTGTTATAATCTGATTATTAATTATTATTATTATTAATATGGTAAACTTAATCTGAACAATTAATAATTTTCTACAAGATAAATTACTTTCAGGGAGGATAAACTAATCATTCAATGAAATATGAGTTTTTCTTATTTCTTATTTTAGCTATCACAAGCCCATCATATCAACATTTGCTGGTAATACTTAATTAAGATCTTGTAAACTATAATTTCCCAAATGAATTGTATTATTCGATAAACATTATGTAATAATTATAATGAATTAATAAAATAAAATAAATAGGATTTTTGTAGAATAAATATCAATATTAATTAAATTTTAATACATTATTTCATTTTCAGAAGTTTCACTTTTATCGACCTGTCTCAAGACCGTATATATTTTTTTACCAACATATAGTCATGTAGGTATAGTATAATTTAAATCAATCTAAAATACCTATCTTAAACGCTAATTAATCTTAACATAAGCATAAACCACCGATCTTTGCCGCTATTTGGATATGTAGTAGCCAGTATCAGGAATATATTCTTTTCTGAGTTTTTAAGACAAGTAAATTTACACATAATTATAAATAAATAATGAAAACATAGTCACCAATTTATATTGTATCATAACTTTACTACAAACCACAAAACGGTCGTTCTTCTCGAGTCACCATATACAGTGGGCCTCTGGCCAAACCCAAGTCAGCATTGTAGCCCATTATTCCGCAAGAGCCATCTAGATAGGTAAAAGATTAATTACTTTAATTGTAAATATTTGAATTATTTTCTATAAATAGACAAATAAAGTTGTAGCGACACTGCTACTATCTGTTAGTCAAGGAATAAATTATAACCACTTAGAGGCTTCCAAAAGCGGCCAAAATATGTTAATGTCCTATTTGGTGTGACCTAGTAGTCAAGTAATGAACCGCTATCATCAGACAGTCGTCTTATATTAATGTATCTTTATTTTTTGTAAATACTGCAAATTTGCTTGTGTAATAACTATGTATAAAATTGTTGCATTCATAAATGAATGAATAAAGATTATAATAAAGTCTTCTGATCCACTAAAAGCTATTGTCTCTCGATGACCTTTTCAAGTCCACAGAAATCACTAGTACAAACGTTACAAAACAAAAATTAAAGCCGGGATGGATTTATCTCATGGGGGCATAGCGTTAGAGACTAGTGGATCAAACTATCACACTACTATTTCGGCAGTGGTTATTAAGTTTTTTTTCCATGTTGTCACTAACTCCTCAACCTTTACCTTCCTAAGTGTAGGCTGAATAATCCTTGGCTATTTCTGCTCTATTGCCAGGGAATATAGCAAATCTCTAAAAAACTTGCTACCCTCTCGGCAATTAGCTATTACCATACAGATAGTGGTAACCATTGTAGCCCATTATTCCGCAAGAGCCATCTAGATAGATAAAAAATTAATTAATTTAATTGTAAATATTTGAATTATTTTCTTTAAATAGACAAATAAAGTTGTAGCAACACTGCTACTATCTGTTAGTCAAGGAATAAATTATAACCACTTAGAGGCTTCCAAAAGCGGCCAAAATACGTTAATGTCCTAAATGAATGAATTAAGATTATAATAAAGTCTTCTGATCCACTAAAAGCTATTGTCTCTCGATGACCTTTTCAAGTCCACAGAAATCACTAGTCCAAACGTTACAAAACAAAAATTAAAGCTGGGATGGATTTAACATAAACATATTTTGGACATTAACAATTCTCCTATTTGGTGTGACCTAGTAGTCAAGTCATGAATCGTGATCATCAGAAAATCGTCTTATATCAATGTACATTTATTTTTTTGTAAATACTGTAAAGTTCCTTGTGTAATAACTATATATAAAATTGTTGCATTCATAAATGAATGAATAAAGATTATAATGAAGTCTTCTGATCCACTAAAAGCTATAGTTCCTCGATGGCCTTTTCAAGTCCAGAGAAATCACTTGTCCAAACGTCACAAAACAAAAATTGATGGATTTACCTCATGGGGGATATAGCGTTGGACTCTTCATGAATGAAGAGTACGATTAAATAAAACATTTTTTAATAATTACAATGAAATAAGAAAATAAAATAAATCAATTGTTTTCGTATTTTCGTCAATAAAAAATTATTATTGCAATTTAATTTAACTTTTAAATACAATTAATTGAGGCTTTCCACCCTCTACACGACTGTAAGCGAATAATTAACGAACCAAAGTTTCCATTCTGTGAAGACTTAAGGCATAAGTTATCTCATAATAGTCTGTGGCTTTATCAACTTATTATTTTAATAATATAAATGTATAAATAAAATTGAACATTACATCTCAAAGATTAAGCATTTAGGGAGCATTAATTAAGGAAGGAGGGACGGAAAAAATCTATTGTTTGTTCCTTTAGTGGCTGGAGAAAGGGGATTCAGATAGGGTACATGCTGTCCTCTACTTCAGAATTGAGGAATGGTCAGTCGAAGATCTTATTGCATTAGTTATACAATCCTGGTTCACAACCATTGCATTGCATGAACTCTGTATTGTACTCATTTAATACATAGTCTGGGAATGTGTCGATGGTCCTGGTCCTATTTATTCCTATTTTCTGGAAACTAAATAGAGTCTTGGATGGTCCAAACCTCTGGAGTAGACACAACCCCTTCTTCCAAGCTTCTATCTTATCTCCACTCTTTAGACTTAGCATAAGTAACCAGTGTATTAAACACAGACTGATCCACATTTTCACAGCACTTCAATAGAGTTGTCGGATGACAACCTATGAGACATAGTTTTGTAAATAAATATGTTTTAGTTTCAATATATATTTTTCATATAAAGTAATAAGAGTCTATCACAATCCACACTGCTCCTTAACTCGCATGCCTTTAGGACTCGTAAAGTCGCTCGTAATTTTGTTGGTTGACTCTTCACCACGTCTAATCCTCTTGTCTAGCTAACTTCAACTAATTGAATAAGTATTGTATGAGGCCTTCTAATTTTAGTGCATCTCACCTCTTAAATTGGTGCCTGGACTCCTCGACAAGGTATTTAGTTATATAGTATAAATAATAAATAATAGTTATATAGTATTTAGTTATATAAGGTATATATGTATATAGCTATTTAGTTAATATTGTCTGTTCAACCGATTCCTCTGAACAGCCCTGATGAAGCCCTGCAAAGTGGGGCGAAACGTCGGAAAATAAATAGTTGTAAACTATTTTTGTTTCACTTTTGACCGCACCCCTTTAGTGCATCTCACCTCTTAATTGGTGCCTGGACTCCTCGACAAGGTATTTAGTTATATAGTATAAATAATAAATAATAGTAATATAGTATTTAGTTATATAAGGTATATATGTATATAGCTATTTAGTTAATATTGTCTGTTCAACCGATTCCTCTGAACAGCCCTGATGAAGCCCTGCAAAGTGGGGCGAAACGTCGGAAAATAAATAGTTGTAAACTATTTTTGTTTCACTTTTGACCGCAACCCTGACCATCTTCTTATATATGTATTTAGTTAATATTTATTTGTCTTTCTTATATTTCTCATGCTTAATAGTCGTTTGGCTACAGTCTTTATGACATTCATTTATTTATCTAATGTTTTTATCCTGTTGGAGCAATAATTTTGAATGTTTCACCATTTAAATCATGACATCAATTGACTGAATAAACCATACCGCATATTTTAAGAGTATAAATTACAAATCATACAGTTCATGAATTACAATTAACATTAATTAAAGTTAACTGACCTGTACTGTTGGTTTCACATTTATTAGGAAAACATGCTCCACTCCGGAAGTGTTCTCGGGAAATACAAGGAAAACTTCGAAATTGGCATCCATCTTGTTTTGAAGTAACACTTTCCATGAATAACTGAAATCCTCTTGCATGGTTACATATTGTTGAAGAGTTAACTGTACCTTCTATAACATAGACAGACATAAAACCATAATTCTGCAGTATCTTTTCTAGAAATAACTTTTTTTAAAATCATGTAATTAGGAACTTTATCAACGATTTTCATACGATTGTTTCTGTTGGAGCCTTTTATTTTTATTATCAAATTTACAAGAAAACTAAAATATAAATATCAAAATAAAATAGATGGTTGACATTTTTTAAAATTTCATTTAAACATTGAAATAATCAATTTGTTTTAGCGTTTTAAGATATACGAGGCAAGGCTTTGTGGAACATACAACTCCACTGACAACACTAATGGAGTTTGAGTACTAAAAAATTTTGTGACTTATTTTTGGTGACTATGTAAAGCCTTAGTCGGTGCAGTGCCAAGTTTGTGTATCTAGAAATTCCTAAGAAATTTGTGGTTGAAATACGGTCACAGATTTATGTTATCTGCTTATTTCTAAAATTAACAAAACATCAATTTCGATTGATGATTATTTATTGTAATCAGTGATGCCACTTATTCATTTAAGTCTTTTTGGGAATGCAAAGAGAATATAAAAACATTTAAAAAACTAAACCTAAGATAAAATTTTATGACACTTTACTTCGACTTGTAATATTGATTTATTTGGTCGGTTTAATTGCTTTATTTTGAATACTAGCATTATTTATATATGACAATATTTTCTAAATGAGCCTTTCGATTGACTGATTGACCAATTCCACTTACAACATTTTTCTGGAAAATACATTTAATAATATTTTTCGTTCCAAAATTTTTAAATTCTTCTGTTGCAAGAGTAAGGAATAAATATAACAGTTAACTAAGATTTACATTGTGCTCTTAAGCATTTATTCATTTCTAAATTGTTATGAAATCAATATTGATAATATTCAGTATTTAGGATAATAACATTTATTTAATAATAATATATTTCTAATCGGAGCGCGATGACACTGTGATAAGGCACATACTGACGCCAAGGTTTCGAATACGGCTGGGCAGATAATTATTATCTGTAAGACAGTAGCCGTGAGTCAACCCTGTGAGTTATGGAGCACTTCGGTGGTCCGGCCATCCTCACTTATTGCGGAAAAAACTGGCCGTTGAGCCTGATCTTGAAAAAATTACCTTATTTTATAACCGTTGTTCTTCCTTGCAATGCACTGAATCCATGACCCTTCATGGGTCGTAGGAGTTCACATTATTATGATTATTAAATTTATAATAATAATGCATTATTATATTTATAATAATAATGTATTATTTGAGGAAATAAATATT
>NW_027116348.1:2121366-2134543 GCF_000696795.3 Halyomorpha halys | reverse complement strand
AATAATGTATTATTATATTTATAATAATAATATTGCTTAGGATTTTATCTAGTTAGTCAACCTGCCAAATGAAAAGCTCAAATAAAAGGAAATTGGAATTAAAAAAGTAATTATTCAATAAATATGTCGACATGATTACAGTTATCGGACTGACGCCCACAAGCTTAACGTCAAACGTGTGTTAAGCCTAACGTTATTTGTGAGTATTTCGCCCTTCACTGTCACCTTATATGACTTTATATGCTATGTATTATTCTTTCTAAAATCTTTGTTTTTCCAGCGGTATATAATAAGTCAGGATTACTACTCTTATCACGAGAAATATGCTTCCAAACTGAAAAAAATATTTTTACTCTTATCTCCTTAAGTTTATTATTAAATCCTTTCATAGTTTCTATTTATTCATTCTTTATTATATGTAATAAGGAGAGATGATTAGTTATTTCAAATAAATAAAATAAGAGGTAGTTTATAGGAAGATTTTTGAAAAATACGCATCTTAGCCCAATCAAACTACTATGAGGATAAGATATATCTGATATTTAATAACACTTAATTTTATATTGGCTTACCGAGCTTAATCAAAATCGTATTTTGGGAAATTCTAAAAAAGGATGAATACACCTTCCCTAAATATATAATTTCAGTTTTGTAAGAATTTTGATTTTTATGGTAGGCTGCTCATACAAGACCTCAAAAGGTATATTTCCGTCGAAAATTCAAATTCAAAGTTATATTTCATATATACGTAAGAGAAAGTAAAAATTTACTTTCATTAGAAAAATGTAATTTAGAATAAAATAAAAAAATATTAGGTATTTATGACTTCAACAATTGAGTTAATAGCCAACAGTACTAATTAATAATAAGTAAGAAACCTTTTCAGAAAAAACACGCACTCGCATACCATTTCAATGAGTTCTTACCAAGATGGCTGACAAGCACAGAGGCAAATATATATTCACATCCTGGTTGATCCTGACCTCCGTTAGGGAAGAAATCTACATGACCAAGCGCTCTTAACAATCCAAAGCCTGGAATAAATTATTTTTAAAAATTATATATTTTTCAATCCAATTATGTGTTAAAATACACATTTTTTTTTAAATTAATAAGATAGTTGGAAATGTGTAAGATAATAATCCTTCCATATATACTACAAAGAATTTGTCCGATTTATTAAAAAATCTTTTGTTTTAATCGTTTTTAAAGTATTAATTGTTTGAAACGTAAATAAAGATTGGAAACAATATTTTTCTCAAAACTCTTGCGAAAGATTATTTAGGCTTTAAATAAAAACAATGAAATATATGTCAAGGGTGTGGAAAAGATTGTTAATACATTGAAAAAAGAAAAACATGCCTATTCATATATTTACTCTGCATGCAAAAAAATGAATAAAAATTGGATTTATTACGATAATCTGGTCCTTCGAAGACAAAAGGGAAAATTCTTGTGGTGAATTTTAAAGTACTTATAAATGTAATCATACAATAAATACAGGGGCTAGTAGAGTTTTTAGTTTATATGCCAAAAGCTAGGTTTTAAACTGTGCATGGCAAAGCGGTTTTGCTGTAAATGGATGCCGAACATATTACTTTTTACTAAAATACAAAATACTTTCAAGGAATGGACTAACTATTGTAAATATTTCTTCTCTTGGCAACTAATCATATCGTTCCACGCGAACTGCCATTTTAAAATAGAAAAATGAGTTGGAGAAAAGGTTGCTTCATTTAACCCAAATATATTTTTAAAAAAAGAGAGTTACATATCTTAACTATGTATTTAGTAGATTTAGCCAATCTGAGATCTGATGGCGGCGCCAGTTCGAATCCGGCCTGGGGCGTTGACTTTTTTTGGGGTCCACCCATCCTCATGAATTGGGTACCCTTAATTGGGTAAATATCTGGCGGTCGAGCGTGATTCTGAACAAATAACCTTCTCGCACAACCGTTGGTCTAGTAACAGTACTTACAAAGTACTGCACCCTTAATCCTTCATAAATTGTAGCAGTAAAGATTTTAATTTTTTTTAATCTATTAATTATTAATTTCTATGTCCGATAATTATTTTTACAACTATAATCAATTATAATAGAAAATGATACTGTAACCTTCTGTAAGTAAAATTGAACCATCCGTGTGTATGACATCTACAAATGCAGCATCTTCTTTGCTGAGAGCAGGCAACGAAGTAAAACTTTCTCTAAATAGTGGAGAGGCAGGATCCAAACCTAAAAACCATAATTAAAGAGAATAACAAAAGATATTTAAATACAATTATATTTTTTGAAAATTTCAATCTCTTGGAGTCTTCTAAAATTCTTTAATCACTAATTAGGAGAGTTATGTCTATGAATTCTAAATACTACACTGGTTCTGTGTCTTAATGGTTTTTTATTGTAATTGTAAAAATGAAGGATGGCCTCTGCAGTAATATTGTTGACCGTGAAAACTTGTTATCATCGCCCCCCAAACGTACATGTGCAATCTCTGCAGAGCCCAACAGGAGGCGGTAGCGATCACTGTGGGAGTCACTGATGTAGGGTATAAGTTCAAGTCAGTGTGGTTTCAGTACAAGAACCGGGAAGAAAAAAAGGCAGTTATCTCATCCCAATTTTTGATTATTTTAAAGAAAACTATGTATAATTACAAGTCAAAATTGATGAGTCTGCCATGTATATGTAGGGGGAATAAAAAATGGCCCATGTTTCAAAACCTTTAAAAAAAACATTAATTTTTCATTCGGAGCTCTATATCTTAAAACTACCAACAACACTAGAAAATCTAAGAGAACATTATTTAAAGAAGAGTAAATTTGCTGAAATTATAGCCCTAAAAGAGCTATTTACGTCCAATAGTTCTCGAGATACAGCCTTTTAAAAAGCAACATTTCTTAAAAATCTACTGAAAGATTAGTAGTTTGTTAATTTATTTTGAGAAATCTATATCTGAAGAACTATGTGACGTACAGATGTCTATTAGCACTAAAATTACAGCTAGTTTAATGGACTATACAGAAGTTTATGACGTTTACCTTCGTAGAAATAGTAGTTTGATATTTGCTAAAATAAATTGATTTATAGTTGTTGGGACAATAAGTTTGATTTATGAAAAACTTCATTTCAGAATCCGTTGGACGTATAGATGTCTGCCAGCGCTCAAGTTAAAGCTAGTTAAATTTACTACAAAATAGTTAATTATGTTTATCTTTGTAGGAGTAGTAGTTTTTATGATATTTGACGATATAAACTCACAAAATGTTAATTTATAGTTGTTCGTATAAAATGTTGGATTTTTGAAAAAATATATCTCTAGATCCATAAGACGCACATATGTCTGCCAACACTAAAAATAAAGGAAATTTAACTTTCTACAAAGTAGTTTATGACACTTATCCTCGTAGGGGTGGTAGTTTTTATGATATAAATTTGGCAAATAAAAATTTGTCCGAACAACTATAAATCAATTTATTCTAGCAAATTTCATTTAAACTTTTAGTCCTACGAAGATAAACATCATAAACAACTTTATAGCTGATTAAACTAGCTTTAATTTGAGTGCTAATAGTACGCGTCCCACACAACATTTTTAGTTGCTTTTTAAAAGCTATATCTCGAAAACTATTTAACGTAAATAATTCTATTAGGAATCATATTTTAGCAAATTTACTCTTCTTTAAATGACGTTCTCTTAGGTTTTCTTGTGTTGTTCCTACTTTTTACGATATAGAGCTCCGAATGAAAAATTAGTTTTTTTTATCGTTTTGAAACAGCCACCATTTTTTATTCCTCCTACCTATACTTGGCAGACTCATCAATTTTAACTATTAATTATACATAGTTTTCATTAAAGTAATCAAAGATTGGGGTGAGATAACTGCCTTTGTTCTTCTCATTATTTGAATGATGACTTGCATTGCGACTAAACCTGTTGGGTGTCCCCTTACAGATGTATTTTGATCTGTAATATATATGTATATATATGCCTCATTTATCGATTTTTAATATCTAGTTGTTTGAGATCTTTTATATAACTTATTTAAAAAATATATGCATAATGTAAATTTGACCTAGTATATTGGTCATGTATTGGGCATATGCATATCGGGAATATATAACATTTTTAATTCATATTAACAAGTTAAATTCGTTGTTTTATCAGTTAATATAATTAATAATTATATTATATTAATTATTAAATACCTGTAATGCGGCCCAGCTTGATACCTCTGTGTGACAAAGATCGTCCTGCATATCCTGCAATGTGAGCTCCAAGACTGAACCCTATTATGTGTATCTGACTGGGTGAGGTTCCTATTTGGAATGAAAACTAGGGAGTTAATTTTTAATAAATAATTGAAATGGAAATTATTTTTATGAAACTATCGAATATGGGCTGGCAACAATAAAACAAAAACATATCAAACTGGATTGCCGGCTGCTACTGTATATCAATTTTTTTTTTAATATTAAATTTTTTTACGGAGGGGAACTGTATAGTAGCTTCATCTTTCACATTGAAAAGCACCTCGTAAAATCCTAATATATTTAAACTGGTGCAGGAAGGATTATCCTCTACAAATTAGCTGGAGTATAGAAGTCAATATTAAGAGTCTCTTAATATTTTGTATTCAGAATGGCACCACTGTCTATCCTAATATTCCATTAATGGTTAGGGGTGCTTTTTATTAAGCACAAAGTAAAAGATCAGTATTTGGACGATCTTCATTAACAAAGACGACCTTGAGCGTTTCTTAATTTCTTGAGAGAGCGGAAATCACGGAAGCTATAACACGTAACATAATCTGAAAGTGCGAATACCGGTTTCGGCATTGTTTATGTGTCGTAATCCATAATACCGGAAGAAAAGGAACGAAGAAAATAATAATATAAATGTTGAAGTTGGACTAGAGAGATTTATTTAGGCATATCCAAACTGTTAAATAAATAAGACATAATTGTAATGATTGATATGAGGTTTATCAGAAATAATCTACGAATAGAAGAAATTTTCTTTTCTATCATGTTAATAAATTTGATAAAGACACCATTTATCGATGCTGATTTTTTTTTGTTTTTATAAAATAACCAATCATTATGTTTTGAAGTTTTTAATAATTGTCCAAGTCTGCGGTCTTTTTTATATATTTTGATGAAAATTCTGTAACAGTCTTATCTTTTAAACATCAATTATAGCCATGAAAACCCACCGACAGAAAAGGAACCAGTTATTGTTATCACTTTCTACTTTCAAACATGTTTATTTTGAACAAAATATATTTTAGTAATCAGTATAAAAGTACCATTAGTATTACGTGGATGAACTATTTCCTATACCCAGGTATCACAAAATCGAATGAAAATGAAAATTATATACGATATACTAAGTAGATTATAGTAAAAGTATAATATACGGTATAATATTATATAAAATATAATATACAGCATAGTAAAAAAACTCTAGTTGTTTGTATTCACTAAAAATAGCGGCTTTAACATTGTACCTGTGTTCTGCCTTTCGACTACTATAGCATTCTCATCAGATGAGAAAAAAATCTTCAGTCTGTTGTAAGCTTTGATAGGATTGGCAATCAATTTTCCTACTGAAATCCTCACAACTTGAAATATTTTTATTTTTTGGTAAATCTGTATGAATTCATGAAGTCTGACTTATGCTCCACTGGTTCGATTTGTGCCAACCTCTGATTTCGACTTGAAAAGTTTTTCTCCATGTTTTATTTAACCGTCTTCAATGTTCTTCTGTTTTTGTACTTCTTCTATGGGTCTTCTTTTTGTGTTTAAAAGTAAAAACATTATTCTGTTGTAAGTGAAAAGATAAAACGTAATCATTTATAAACAAACTTTTTATGAAATACCAAGTTATTGATCATTTTCAATAAAATTATTGATACCTCTAAGAGCTGTTGGTTTAGTTTCATTTTAAAATTATATTCAAATTATCAGGAAGTAGTATCGAAATATTTTTAGAAAACTGAAGCTCATAGAAAATAACAGGTTGATATCAAATCGAGAAAATTTTGAACTACCTTCGAAGTAAGATTTCAGTGATTGGTATCTTTTTTTTTCTAAATGATATAAAATTTTAAATCCTGCGTGATAATTATTGAATTTAAGTTGTAATTGTCAATAGTCGGTGTCATTTCTATAATAGTGTAATAGACGAAACAGAAGAATTGGTGATGGCAGCGCATGCGCGGGAGGTATCGGGCAGAGAGGGAGAGAAAAATCATATGTTCTGTCGTTGGTTGTTTTTTAATGAATGGACATTAATGTAAAGTCTAGTGTATTTTTTGGTTTCTCTATGAGCTAAGTTAAGTTTAAAAACTGTGTATTGAGAAGTGATCTTTCTCTCTCTCTGGCACGACCAGCTGAGTGGAAGTATGTACGCGTTATTGTTCACCCTTGGACATAGATAAACAATTGTATATATTTTGAATATAGGTTAGATTATAAGTTAGTAATAAGTACATAGATATATATTTAGGGATAGGGTAGATATAATTAGAATAAGATAGGATAGGGCCTTTGTTAGTTAAGATTGTTCTTTTTAATTTACAATTAGTTTAAGTAAATCTGAACTTCAATAAACATTAAAAACACATGTTTCTTGTTGTGGATATGTGAGTTAAAACAATATTAATTAACCTTGCAATTTGAATTCATTACAATAGTTCCCTCTGCTCTATAAAGCGGATGCATAAGCGAGTTTTGGGGGTCACGGTAGCAGCGTGGAACGCGCTAGTTTGTCAACCCAAAGGTTACGAGATCGAGTCCCCGGCCCTACCCGGGATTTTTTCAAGCATATAAATATGCAATACTAACTCATAACCTCCCCCCCGGGCATTTGTGAGGCCCGTAAGCCTATGGGTGGCACTCACAAAAATGGGAGTGACGAACCCACCCGATGAAAACCTCGTCATGAGACGCGCGATATATTTCCTTGGTCTTGGACCTCTATGGTCTGTCGTGCCAGTAATAATAATAAGAAACGAGTTTTGGTACTCTGGGAATCGCCAGCCCTTATACAATAGTTTCGTCTAATTTTAATTTTCATGCTTACCTAGAGAAATCATATCAAGCAGTATCAATTCAAGCTGCTTCCCGACAAGTTGCGTGTTAGCTGCCGAAAGTCTATATGATGGTCCCGATGCTCCTTTTGCCCAGTCTAATAAAATAACGTTACCGTCTTCCTGTTCGCCACCATTACACATTAGCATAGTTATAGTACTTTTTTTAATTATCTAGAAGTTAAAATGAGACTTCACGTCCCTAAATATTACATATATAACTCGTTACTTAATAATAATAGATTCTCAACTATAAGATTTAACATATTTTAATAAGTTTTACAATTAGTGATTTAAAAATGAACTTCATATTCAAATGCCATATTACTATTATTACCAAGTTTAATAGTTGTTCGACTACTATGCGTGCACTTATGTCCTTCGAACTCCCTTTGAAGCCATGAATAATGAATTTTGTAGGCTTAGTAGCATCAAAATGCGATGATACCAACGACTCCCTGCCATCTGTATATGATATACCTTCAGACTCCTTTTCACGTGTGAATAAATAAAATCTAAAAAAATATTGATTAATTATTTAACTATTGTAAAAAAGGTAAAGGGTAAATGCAAACAAAATTGTTATTTTTGTAAAAAAATTTAAGCTAGATACTCATTTTCTTGGAAAACAATGTAATATTATACAAAAAATTTATAACCTTACTTAGGTTTTTCTTGGATTTTTTAAAAATTCCAATGATACAAATATGGCAATCTTGAAAAGTAAGGCGTATATGGTGTCAATAAATATTACCTAGTATCAACTTCTTTAGGATCTTGAGGGCCCTTCTTCAATAATGGTCCGTCAACTGGAAAGCAGCCGAGTAGATCTGGAGAAGAAAATATGGTCATCATAAAATTAATAAATCAAGACTACAAGAGCAAAAGGATCAAGAACCATTTTTTTTTTCAAATATTATATTTGATTCATCGTTTTCATCTATTATTGGATTATTTTGCATGAAATAAGGTTGTTAAGTAAGTAAAAACAACTTAATAAAATCAAAACATTTACCCTCGTTTTCTGCATTGTGTTTGGGATCAACTTTTCAATTCCAGAACTGAAAAATTCAGGTTTATGTGAAGAAATGAAGTCAGAAAATGCGTTATTGACCTGAGAATTATTTTCAAAATTTTATATTTAAGGACTTTGTCCAGATTTCTGAGCAGATGGAAATTTTTTTGAGATAATTATGGCGAATGAGGTGGGTGTAGAAGGACTTCATAACACAGCTCGTTTTGTTTCTTCACTGTCATGAAAAATGAAGTCTGGGATTGTCGTATATGAGTATAGGTCCCTTCTTGCAGGTTGTTTTTTTACAATTTTTTGGTGCATTAAGTTAAGATACATTTAGATGTGATGGTTTCACCTCTGGGTGAAAAGGAGAAGTGAATTCATGCCATTATACCACCATACAGAAACCAAGTGGTGAAGTGTGCAACAGGGAATGCTATACCGTAGTAAGTCCTCTTACAACGTCTGAGAGAAGAAGCAGTTTAATGTTTATGAAAAAAAAATAATAATAACGGACTTCTTGAAAAAAGATTATTTTTTTGAACAAAACTAACGAACAAAAAAATTCAAACTAACGAATTTCCAATAAAATATATTTAAAAAAAATTAAATCAATAAGTTATTTATATTCATATAGTTGAAATTTTTTACACCATTTTCCTAATACTTTCTGTAATCCGAACTTTTCAGTTCAACCACCAACAATTAAAAAGGCAATTAATTAAATATGTTGTTTAGTTTCGATATAGCAGACATGAGGTTCATACTTAAATTTATTTGTATTGAAATAATTTCTTCTAATATAAATAATACTGAAATCAGTACATTATTATACTACTTATAGCCTCGGAAAATTAATTATAAACTAATTTGTTTATATTTTTATAGTCTATATTCAACTTTCCATATGAAATAAGCATCTTACATATCGATCTCCGAATTGATCAGATTTCCTGTGGAATCAGCATAATGTAGGTTAAAATTACCTCCTCCCTTTTGCTATAGTGTTTATTCAGATTACAAATTAAATCTAATAGAGGGTAGAGAATTCAATTGTTTTACACAATTTCTTATGTCGGCGAAATAATCGCAAGTCTTTATAAAATTTAAAGCATGAGTGAACTCAAGCAAACGAAATATTTGTTCAAATTTTCGGACAGATTTTGTTCTTGCTGTTTATTTAGAACATATTTAAGAAAGGAAAAAATAAGAAGCTTTGGTATAATATTACTAAATATCGATTGCGATGTAGTAAATATCGATGAGATGTGTTTCTTATAATAAGTGATTATAGCATTTTCTTATAATCACATTAGGTAAGACATTAAATAACAATAATAAGAGTTCAGTGGTTTAATAACTAATGTGCTGTATGCAACATTTTGCGGTCTGGGGTTCTCCTGCCAACTGTAAGGTAATAGAACCTTGACCTCTTCTACTTTCTTGCTACACCGTCTTTCTCTTACCCTACATTTATTTCGGCGTTTGAACGTGTAGCTAATTGGATTATGACATGTAACTAATTTTTTTTTTGTTAATTTGGGACAATCATGAATTGACATTACCGTAACAAACTTCTTTACTTCTTCTTCCAAGGCGTTCTCGGATCATGTTAGTCACACGTTTTCTAACATTCCTTCTGGTCTCATCTGGAAAAATAAGAATTATTAAAGATCTATTGATTTAAAATGAGAAATACACAAATCTCAAGTAAAAGTTCAAATATTTACAGAAAACAATAATATTTATTTTATTTGGACAAATAATTTCTAAGAAATGATATCGCTACGTGAAATCAATGTAGGTAAATTATTAAACCTTAATAATTCAAGAAGCAGAAACATTTTGAATTAATTAATTATACTGAAATCCTAATTAATTAATTAACTATACTGAAATCCCGAAAAATCTGAAACTAAGGCAATACCATGATAAAGACAGCTCTCATGAAAGGCTGCGAGACCTGGGCTATAACAGGTATCATAGAAAGCAGAATCGATAAATTTGAAAGGAAAGCGATCTGGGATAAGAGTCTTGACACATGGAGGAGAAGAACTAACAATGTCAGTACCATTTCTCATGGTTATATTTGTAGAACATGGATAATCTTGTATAGGTTCAAAAAATGGAAATAAAAAATTTGTTTATTTAAAAAAATATATATATATTTTTTTAGAATTTAAAGATATATATCTTTATATTATGGTTCCAGAAATATAAAAGTTCTTTTAAAAAAAGAAGAAGCTTATAATATGAGATGATAGTAGAAGCAAAATTAATTTTCTGAAATTAACAGGTTGCAGAGACTAGTCAATCAATATCTCACGATATGAAGGCAAGGAGGTCAAGATGAAGAAGAGTGGACATGTGGCTCGAAGCAATCCATCTGGACGCCACTACACAACAATGAACCCCAGTATAATAGGCAAGAGACCACGTAGGAGGCCAGAAATCAAATGGGTAGGCAGAATCAACAAAGATGCGAAAGAGCTGCTTATAGAAAAATTGGGAAGCATTAGTCCAAGATAAGCAGGCGTGGAGAAGGCTAGTTTGGGCGGCCAAAGATTTACAAGCTCTACAGTGCCAACCGGGAAAAAAAAATTGATTTATAAAATGTGAAGAGAGTAGCTGTATAATGTATAATCTATACATTACCGTTGCTAATTTTAGTTTTTAACAATAAAAATATGTCTACACCATACTTAATTGTCGACTATTTCACAACTTTTTTTATTGAATTTCACTTTTTAGTTATTGTAAAAAAAAAACAAATAAGATATTTGTTATCACTTTTTAAAAGTAACAATTAAAACTGTACAGTCACCATTATCACGAGATCAACTAATTAGTTTATATCAAAATCACAATTTGTGAAGGATAAAATGTTTTTTCGAAATAACTTCTTGTAGGTAATGTTTTTTATGATAATAAATAATGTTTCACACAACTCAATGAAGTATATAATAGCTATTTTTAAATTCTTCCATCTTCTTTATCTACTAAGTATAAAAATGTTTCATATTGTCTATGATTCTTGCTCTTTAAGATAAAATTAGGATAAAATTATAGTAATGCTATAAATAACGGCTTACTTACGGTGTATTATATATTTGGAAAAATAAATAATAATTAACTAAAAATATTCAATATAATTTTTAAAATTTTAATTTAATTTGAATCGTATTATGAATGAGTGTAAATCCGCCACTATCGATATAATTTAGAACTATTTCCTTTTTACTTACGTTTTTTGTGTAGACAATAGATGATAAAACATGCTAAAAAAAGGAAACTTATTTTGCTTATATGTATGTTGAATTGTTTTGTCTAGTTAGAGATTTAATTCTAAATTCTAAATTCTAAAGAATCTAAAAGACAAAACGTTTGCTTGAAAATCGATTGTTAGATTTCAATCACTCTGCTCAAATAAGCCCTAATTACGCTATATTGTTTTACATAACCGAAACGCAGATATAAAAATCAAATCACTTAATACAAATAAATGTTTTGTATCTATAAAAAGGAACTTCAAATTTACTATTTTTAGTAATTTCTCTGAACATTGGTACATATAACAAGTATAACACATCTGGCCTTTCTGAGAAATCTCGTAAACTCCAGCAAATCTTGGATTTGATATTGAAAAACAAAATATTATCGAATACTAGATGCTTTACTATCTCGGCGGAAGAACTGTTTTATAAAAATAGAGGATTTTGTTAAGGCAGGTCTAATTTATTTGAGTGTTTCCGGCGTTGGGTGAATGTATGCAGAACGCAACAATCGTTGTGGTTGAATTAACAACATTGAATAAAAAAGGGAGACAGGAAACATGAATTCAACAAAAAATTTATTTTAAAAGTACCTTAACTGACCTATACCAACACATTTTAAACTAAATTACTAAATGACTAGCGTTGTTGTTATACTCTTAGTATCTGATACAGAAATTTTCCAATAAAAAAATTTTTAGTTTGAAAACTGAAAATCGCCATTCTCCTTTTAAAATCAACTTAGTACGAAATTGTTGTTATGTATTTCTCTGTCAGTGAAAACAGCTCATAAATTTAAAGATAGGAGAATTTTGTGTAATGTTACAAAGATATTCAATAATAATTACGTATGGATAATAATTAATAATGGATTAGCATATTTCGATTATAAATCGAAAAACATTAAACCAAATAATATAATATTTTATCAATTATAATGAAAAAATATTCAGATAGTTTCACCATTTTTATTTTCTTATCACTACTACGTTTCGGTCATTCCGGCTATTGATTAACAATTTAAATTACAATATAACCATTAAAGTTATTTTTAAAAATATCCTAAATTATCAATTATTCAAACTTATTTATAATATCAGATCTAACAGCGACATTAAAAAGACTTTGTCTTTGTTATAATACATATTAGTCTATCAACCAATAAAGCATAGTTTAATTATGGATACACTATACACCAATCAATTAACTTTTACCACATTGTGTTAAAAACCTATTTTTCCCACTATTTTACTTATTCTACTTTTATTCAGTTACACTACCTATTGCAACTTTATAAACAATACATTGTTTAAACTACCTCACATACAAGGTGTGGCTTATTCTTATTTATTCATTTTAGTATTAATCATCCCTTGAGAATGACCGAAACGTAGTTTTAACAAAATAAACATGTTATGTTTTATTAAAGTTGATAAACAAAACAGTCTCAAACAACTAAATTATATACAAATAATATTTTGGAAGATTATTGATTGACCGTGTGTATAGATGAATGGAATATGGTCCGGGTGCGGTAAAAAAAAACAACTCAAATAGTAGATAATTATACTATTTTATTTATACAAAGATATTCAATAATAATTACGGATGGATAATCATTAATAATGAATTAGCATATGTCAATTATAAAACGAAAAACATTAAACCAAATAATATAATATTTTATCAATTATAATGAAAAAATATTCAGATAGTTTCACCATTTTTATTTTCTTATCACTACTATGTTTCGGCCATTCCGGCTATTGATTAACAGTTTAAATTACAATCTAATTAT
>NW_027116348.1:2086340-2121121 GCF_000696795.3 Halyomorpha halys | reverse complement strand
AATAAAATAGTATAATTATCTACTATTTGAGTTTTTTTTTTTTTACCTCACCCAAACCATATTCCATTCACAAATAATATTTTATATTATATACCCTTAATTAATGTTGAAACTCATATACTAATTGATTCATTGATACAAAAGAAGATAAGTAAGGAAGTATAAATAATTAGTAAACCGGAGAATGATGTGAATCAAAAGTTACTCCACATCCAGGAAAGGGAAATTAATGATGTGTTTATACGGCTTATTTCAAAAGAGATGGAAATGAGTTAACCCTTTGAACAAAGTGTGACGTCCGGGTTTTTTATGAGATGTAATGATTTTAATCACAATCAACCTTTTAAATATGTTGTGCATGTAATTTTTAACAATAAAATTATTAAATGAGAAAGTGTGCAGGAGAATTATTTTTTATTATTTTCGAACGTTTTGATTCATGTTATAATCCTTACCTGGTTTAAAAGCATCGAAAACGATAAGAAACAAATAAAAATGATTAGAAGTAGAAATATTTTTTAATTTGTTTTTTTATTGGTCTTGATGAAGGATCTACAATGTGGTTCCAAATCCTGGCAAAGATGCATCTAAACTGCAAGTTACCTGCATTTACATTTCCTGCGATCATCATTTCATTATTTAATATTAAAAAAAAAAAAATTAAACGTCCAAAGTTAAACTCCGTGAAACCCCAATTAACAAGATTCAAATTATGACACGAGTCGCACAGTTAAAAACACGACCAGGTCCATATTTTCTCAAAATAAGTGAAACATAGTTTTCCGCAGGTAGTTTCATCCTCTATGCAATATTAAATCTCTTTCGTTTTAGAAAAAAAGACTAGAAACATTTTAAAAACGCGTTCAAACATGTGGCTTCTTCACAAAAAAATGGCCAGCCACAAGTGCTTAGTATCAAACATGGATAAATCTAGGGTGACAATTATAGCAGAATAATTGGATCACGTTACCAAGAAAAATGTCACTAAACTGCTTATGTATTAAATATGTTAAATGATTACATAAAAGTAAATATACATGCCAACAACAGGTTGTCTATTATATTGTAAGAAGACAGTCCCGGTGGCAGTCAATAAAGGTATCAGAATAGTAGAACAAAACTATTTATTGTTAACCAAAGTAATTTACACGGTCAACTATCTTCTTCCAATAAGTTATCTTTTAATTCTATTTATAATGATTTTTACGGTTTTATTAATGTATACTACTGATATGAAAGAATACATAGCCACAATAATTATAAATTCATAATTTCATATTGTCTTTGATTTATGCCTCCTAAGATAGAATAAGGGTAAAATTATAGTAATTGTATTAATTTTTATTTTAACACAAACAGAGTAATAATTAATTTTAAAATTACAGTCTGAATGTGCGCAAATTCAGCACTATCGATAAAATTGATACCACAAATTACTTTGAATCAATACCAATTTTATTTATACTGCTCGGATGTTACCAGTGCGAAAACCTTGAGATTTTGCCACCAAAATAAATACTTTTGACTTTTTGCTTTGAAATCGTTCGTTGACATATTGGCTGAGCGTATTACAAATCCTAGCCCTCTTCCAGATCGCGAAACTGGTTGAAGCAGTGAAACCGGAAACTCTTTCAGCAAGCATCCGGTCGCGTTTTAAGGTGGGCGTGTTTTACCTTCTCTTTAGTACATTTCCACGATTTCTTTTTTTTCCTGGATTTATATTTTAAGATTAATAAATAAAGATTTTTTAGCCAATTCAGATTATTCTGAGTATAGATGCCTCATCAAAATAAGCATTAATCATCAATTCCATATACAACACAATTAGTAGGTATCTCGAAATAATTACAGGAAAGCAAATAAATCATGGCAATTATTCTTTTGAAAAAGAACAATTCGCTTTCCTCATGGAAATTAGCAGTTAATTACTGACCTAAATACAAGTTAATTACCAGTAAAAACAGTATTTTGTATATTTTTGACTTATGTGCCTGGAGAAACATTTAACCAATGAAGTTGTAAATTTTTTATTAAAGTGTTTGACATTTTATATTCTTTTATCCTATTAATATTATTTTCAAAGATTTACACATTGCGTGTGTTGGGCAATTTCATTCTATTAAAGCGTGATATGTCGGTTGGAGAGAAATGCAGAGAAAGCTTCAACATTATCATATTGCACAAATAGAGATCATAGCTTCTTAACAATATCTCACGACCCAGATTATATTGTTTTAGATGATTAAGAATATAATTAAAACATTTATTGTGACAAAGTAACTGCTGGATAGAATTTTTTTTGTATAATACTTATAATTATTTGAATGTATGTAATCATTCTTCATGGTCATGTTCGTACATGGATACTTTTTTAAAGAGATCCTCAGGTTCAAAAATTAGAAGTGAAAAATTTGTTTATTTTCGAATTTAAGAATATTATGGTTCCAGAAATACAAAAGTTCTAAAAAAAAAAAAAAAAAAAAAAAGGAGAAGCTTATAATATGAGATGGTAGTGCAAGCAAAATTAATTTTCATTATAAAAAAAAATCATCTTTTTTCCTTATCTTTTATTCATGTAAATTACTATTTACAGTAATTACGGTTTATTTAGATCAAATGAACATCTAATAACTGTTTTATAAAATTACATAATTTCTTAATAGGTTTCACCGACAAAAAAAAAAAAAACTTCCAGAATAACTGTCTATATGACAAGAAGGAAGGTTTTGTGTTTTTTTAAAAGTTAAATTCCTCTTTCATTGAGAATAAACTTCAAGAGTGGATGATTTGTTCAAGAATTGGCCAAATAACAATAGTGAAACAACAATAAAAAAAAATCCCAAAAGTCACAGTTTTTATTACTTATGGAAAAACATTATTTGACTTCTTCTATTCTCTTCAGGATATGCATTTCATTATTTGAAGCGTTTCGTATAAGTAAAGAAGAACTAGGAAAGGAGAAAAAAATTCCAAAGTTGATATAAAAAAAATGTTATCATCAAGGCTATAATTTTTCTTTGAATTTTTCTTAAAAATTACTTTTCAGTAGATTAGGAACACAACGGAGCCAACTTTATCTCTTATAGGTCCTCTAAAATGTGTGTAAAAAGCAGCATTGTCTAAAACCAGCTCACGCCTGTACTTATTGGTCCTCTTAAATCTACATAAACTGCGGTAACATAAATTTCGGAAATTATGGTAAAAATTATAGAAAACGTATTTTTGAAAGTTAAAAAAAAAAGTTTTCTTTAAAAATAATTTTTATTCTTAAATCGTAATAAACATGAAACCTGCTTTTGTTTAACAAGAAGTTGAGGACGGGTATAGTTAGGTCGGAACATCGTTTTATTATTCAAATTCTGGCCCCTAGGTCTCCTTCTAAATTTTCTGTATTACTTGATTAGTGAACTTTTTAATCAAATTATATAGGTTGTGCATTATCTTGCTATTCAAGATGCCGAAAACGAAAAAGGTTTTAGAAACGTAATTCACAACATTAGTTAAAACATTCTAAATAAAACAGTTTATGTATATTTGAATGTGGATATCTATATTTAAAATTCATGAACCTATGGTAAATATTCCGTGAATGCACTGTACTCACCTCCCAACCTGAGACCGGGTCTTTGGGCCTCCAGAAGGTCGGCGAAGAGCAGAAGAGGCAGCAGACACGAGAGCCACATGGATGCTACGGCCGGACTGTGACGCCTTGCATAACGCAGCTTTCTCTGGCCCCTCCCCCCATTCACTGTAAACATTCCCTTTCGTAATTTACGAGTGTAATGACATAAACAGTAAATGATCTGTTTCCTTTTCAGAGGCGGGCAGTCGGATGCCGATCCGCAAGCTGTATAAACTAAGAAGTAGCCCCAAGTCGTCGGAGACGTTCAAGATGATGGGGATTCCTTGATGACGTATGCTGCTCGGAATGATAAAAACTGGACCCATTGATGATCCATGATTATAAACTATTCATCCATCTTGATATATTTAATTTTTTTTTTCTATATATCAATTAACTTGATTGTTTTGGAAATGCACAAAAGGTGGCTTAAAGGTGCTAGTTAAATGCTTCAATACAAACAAATATGTAGTACGAAATTATCAAAGCTTATTTTCAAAACAGGTGTGACAAATGCTACATAATTATGACCGAAATAGCTGATAGGGACAAATTTTATTGTAAATGAGAAGATGGTTAGGGGTGTGGTCTGAAGAACACAAAAAAATACTTATTAGTGCCAACGTTTTGGCACAAAAGCACCCAACTAGATAAAAAAGAGATAATTGGGTTACTTAAAAGTGCATTCTGGGGCTCTTTAATAATGTTATATACCATCTAAAAAGGAGCACGATGGTAAAGTTTTAAGGTACCATACTACTAACTCCAGGGACCCAGATTCAAATCCGGTTGTGGTAGATAATTGTTTTCTGTTATACTGCCGTGAGTCAACCCTGTAGCCTCATAAAGAGGGCCCCCAGCCTTCCTTAATGGAGTAAAAATCTGGCGGTTGAGCGTGATCTTGGAAATAATCACCTCCCTGTATTAACCGTTGGTCTAAAAACAGTGCTTCCTTACAAAGTACTAAAACCCATGACCTTTCATGGGTCATAGATCACATTATTGTTATTATTATTATTTACCAGTTAAGACCTTTCAGCTAACACTAAAACAGTAGTTAAGAGTTTTTAACAATAATTCCTCATAAAATATGTGCTGCCAAACCCTTGCTGGGAGCCATCTGTTGGGAACTATTGTTTTAACGGGAAGACTAAACTGAAGTATAGATTAAAAAAAAAGTATGCAGCAGAGTTATATCTCTAAACTTGTATTTTTCATATTCTTTTAATTAAATAATATGGAAATTAATTCGATTCCTTAACTAACGATTAAAAACTGTGAGAAAATAATAGGTGAGTGAAGAAAAAAGTTAAACTACACATGTTCTTCTCTAAAATGAACTCAATTCAAACACAAATTTTAAATTTTCTGGCCAACCGCCAACAACTGCAGGAAAAATGGCAGGGGGAGGAAAAAATTAAGAAACTCAAAAGTCGAATCATTCGCATACAATTTTTCAATCCTTCATCTCAATTTCAGAGGCTCAGTGGGTACGTAAACAATAAAAAAAAACTCATTTTGTTATTAAAGTAAATGAAAATATATGCCTAAATATAAGTCTAACGAAGTGTGGAAATTGAGGGCATTAAAATAATTTATTTGTATGTATTAGATTTGATACTATTCAAATTACTGTCTTCTTAAGCTTAGTTTTCGAGGAGGAAAGAAGTATAGTAGCAGTCCAACTATAGAAAATGTTTGAGAACTGCATTTTATGAGAACAAACTCCACAATTGTTTATTATTTTTTTGACCCTTTCCTCTGTAATTTTAGACCAACTAGTTTATTTTGGGGAAAAGGCCAAAAAAAACAACGTATTTATGGAGACGTTGTTAGGAATGAAGAAATTAATGATGCAGAAAAGCTTGTAGATTTTGAATACTTAACAAGATGAATAGAAACAAAGTATACTTTTTTTTAATGTAAATAAAAATAAACAATTTTTTCAAATTCATGTATTCAATATGATATAATTATCGCCTCGCTAGTGTTATACAAACTGAAATTTTTATTATTATTAGAAGGCACCATAAATCTTATTTATGAAGAAGTTGGAAAAAACTAATGGCGCTAGTAGTTCACCAGGTGTAAGTGCATAGATTGTTAATAGGGAAAACAAGTATAGAGAACACCACGTATACGTTCTAGTTGGAACAGAAGGACTCAGTTAAAAATATATATTCTATATACAAAATATATATTTATATAAAAATTTATTTTTTATTCTACTTACATGTTATGTTTTTATATTAATATTTTGGTTGGGAAAATACCATTTGTTCTTTGTAAAACCATAAACATTACTTATCAGGATACATGATTTGTTTTTTTGGTGTTCTAAATAAAAATCTACAAAATTTTCTGTAATTGCACATATATTCAAAATTATATAATTATCGCCTCACTAGTGTCATACAAATTGGCATTATTATGATATTTTTGTAGCTTTGGTTCTAATAAATTCTATAATTGACAATTAATGTATTTTTTATTATCAATATTATTATTGATAGATTGAATTTGCGAAGACTGGTATATATACGTTTTTTAATTTGAAGGTTCTAGGCAGTTCCGTTCGGAAGTTTACGCTAATGACCTATTTTTCTAATTTCCTTTCACTGTGCAGAGAACATATTGGTTTTTTTAATTCAGTTTTTTGATTTCACATATCATTTTAACCTACAACCTCAAATTTTGAGGGGAATTTAAAAATTGTTTTCTTGTTCAATTACAAATGCTCATTATTATAAGTAATTAATCAAAAAGCAGAGGCGTAGTTTCAGATTAGCTTTATCGACAGAAATAATTTCGTAATTCTTAACTTAATAAATTCTTAAATAACTTTGGGAAAACGTTCAATAAAAAAGATTCCTTTTTAAATCACATAAATACTTAAAATGCGTGGTGATGTTTGGATTTTAACTATTTTTACGGTAGAGACTAATGGACTAGAGTATTATTTCTATTACGTATTTATTTAAAGTTGTTCTCGTATCGAATCGCAGATGGTATCTGCACTCCAAGTCGGAGAAAATATTAATTATTTGTATCAGCGAATGAGGCTGGATCAACTTTTGGAATAATAAAAATGTCAATTTTGTGTAATATATATATAATTATGATGCATTCATCTTGTCTACTTATACATAAGATGACTAATTCATGAAGTTTTGTTTCGAAACTTCACCATCGACTTTTAAAGGTGGTTTCATAATCAGTAATCCCCTTGAATTGAACAAAAAAAAAGATAAAAATATCCGTGGAAATGACTTTGGTTGAATGCATTAATAATTCTTAATTACATAAGTTTTAACTGTGACCAACGCACTTAACCTCTCTGAGAACTTAGTTATAGGGTTTCATTTCAGATAAGTTAACTCATAGAAGTGAAACTACGTTTATTTTCAGAACTATGACAACTAGTTGAAATGTTTTTTATTTATTTTATCTGCAAAACATAAATTTAGTCTTAGCGTTGAAAATTATTTCAGCACGGTGAAATGTAAATTTCATATATCAGTTGGTATAAAAAAAAAAAAAAAATTATATATAAAATGGAGTTAAGCGTTTTCAGAGTCATTGATAATGAATATTCCACCGAAAGTATGAAAAGAAATCTATCCAGTGCATGAAAAGAGCTTTAACCTTTTAAAATCCAGGTAAATTAACTCAAGCTCTATTTTAATAAATCGATTCAGAAAGATTTTCTCATATCATTTGGCACGCCTCTGATTTTTTATTTATTACTTAATGTAATGAACGGTGGTAATCTACCAAAAAAGCAATCTTCAAATCATCCTCAAAATTTGATTTTTGGGCTAAAATCATACGTAAAAATCAAAAATTGATTTTAAAAAAAAAATGTCCCCTGCACAGTGAAATGAAAATGAGTAAAATTGGTCATTAGTGTATAACTTTCAAACGGAATGGTATAGAACCTTCAAATTTAATAACGTACATATACCAGTATTTCTTTCATAAATTCAACCTATTAATAATAATATTGATAATAAAAAATAAATTAATTGTTAGTTTTAGAATTTATTAGAACCAAAAGCAACAAAGATATAATAATGATAATAATAATAATGTCGATTTTAATAACACTAGTGAGGCGATAATTATATAATTTTGAATATATGTGTATGTTTCTTCTTATTTACAACAAAACATTTATCCTAATATGATCTCTTTATTGTTTGACAAAGAACAAATTTTATTTTCCCAACCAAAATATTAATACAAAAATAAAATGCAATAGCAATTGCATTTTTATGCAATAACAATTGCAAAGAAAAAGTATATAAAGTACTGAGAAAAAAAGTTAGGTAAAAAAAAAAAAATAAATCTGACTTTATACTAACAACACTACTAGTTGTTACATAAAGATCGTTTGTAGGCAGAATACAATTAAATCTTGTGTCCAAATATTTTTTTTTTATAATATATTAAATTAGTTTATTTATTTTCCATTAAAACCAAAGCATTTTTTACAATAAGAGATTATTTTTCTATAAAATGGACGAATATAAAAGTATTCAAATGGTTATTCGAATTGTTTTGCCCGAATAACTGATTATTCGTGTAAAATAATGCCGAATAAAAAAGAAATCGGATGGTTAATCATATGTTTTGCCCGAATAATTGATTATTAGTGTAAAATAATGACGAATGAAAAAGTATTTGGATGGTTAATCATATACTTTTGTACGAATAATTGATTATTATTCGAGTAGAAAATTCACGAATAAAAAAGTATTCGTCTCTCGTCATTCGAATAATATCTGCCCAACTCTGTAATGTAGGATAATTTTCTAGGGCTATTAGAGTTGTTATAGATAAACTGCAATCTACAGTACAATTATATATTTCAAGCACAAAATAAATAGAAATTTTCTTTGTCTGATGTGCCCCTATTCAAGCAAAGCAGCAATATGTTTTTTATCTTAAAAAACACGGTCAGAAATTTCTCGGAAATAATTTATACAACCACAACCTGAATTTCCATCAATATAATAATACTAAGCTTTTCTTCCCTCATATTATAAATTTGCTATAAATTATACTACCCTCGATTTAAAAACATTACTTCTTTGGACGGGAAAGAATTTCGTTTCCTCTAATTTATAACATTAGTTCATGATCTGAGGCAAATAAATTACACGATAAAATTGCATTGTATTTGTCCTACATTGTACCAAAAGGCAATATATCTAGTCAGCGGATTGCTAATCTATAGCTGAATTGTTATACATTATTACATAGTCTTTTGTATATAAAAGTGATTCTACCCCTCCTACGTAAAGAATATGGAAATTCCATTTTTTAGAATAATTTCATATCATAACCTCGCTGTTTTTTTCCAAAATAAATAAGATTTAAAAGAGATTTTGAGTTAAAATAATATAATGTATTTTAAAATTATTTTATCCCATTTGCAGGATAAAAACCAAAACTTGAAATGTTTCTGGTTCAAATCTTGCTTGACTACGGCCAATTTTCTCTATTTTCTTGGTAGATTTTTCTTTACAGACTTCATTAACTGTGATTTGAACTCTACGTAACGGTAGGATTCTGGTATCCATTGTTCTTAGTTACAAAACATAAGGAAGTCATATCAAATGATGAATAAAAAAAGAAATCGGATGGTTAAGCATATGATTTGTTGGAATAACTTTTTTACTTATAACTTTTTTTTATATTTATATACCACCAACAATTTCTGGACCCACTGCCCACACCTTTCCTTCTCGTTCAGAACCATCATTAATACCAGTGAGGAATAAACAAGATAATTTTCTTGGTCTCAGAAAGGACATATGTGAAGTTGGCAATTTATTTTTCCCTAAATTCAAATATATCAGTTTTTCTACTACGAGATTTTTATGATTCCGTACAATTTAGTACTTTCTATACTTAACTAAACAATAGTTTAATATTCCAAATTTTATAGAAAGTAAGCAATGATAATTTTGTGCTACATCTCGCACATGAAGCTTCCCTCTTGATGGTTCTTCGATAATCGACCAGTATATTAGGATCCCATTTGTCCCGAAACCTCTTTTCCATAACTGAAGTCTGCTGATGAAAGTTTTACCCGTCCTCATGGGTCATTTAGGAGTAAAATTTGAGAGGAAAAAATCTGGGTAAGAGTGCCGGATATATATTTTAAAGCCATACTCATTACAACCAAAATAGTTATAAAATGTATTAAATTAACATTTTTAAATACATTCAAGACTGTTTTTTTCAGTGGATTCAATAGATCCTCAAACTTTTAATTATGAATTAATGATAGTGATCGTATTTTTTGACACAAAAATATCTTTTTTTTTTATTTTTGCTAATTTTGGAAACTTATGTTTTAGGTACATGAAACCAAGACTTTCATGTAATCAAATGGCTTTGATTATTTTTTTCATTAATGCTAGTCTGATATATAGGGAGCATAGGTTTAAATACAATAGGGCATGTAAATACCTCGGAGAAGCGGACGTCGGGAAACGTGGAAGGCTTAAAAAAAAATTAAGCAATTAAAAAATTCATAGGTGATGCCTCTCACCGACCTTTTTAGAATTAACGGAATAATTACTCCATCGAAAAACGTTCAAGTTATTCCAGAAGACCCCTCATCTCCGGATTTCTTTTAGTAGTTTTCATAAATAACGGACATATCACAACAACATGATAAGTATTTCACCGTAACCTTAAAGTACCACCGGTATAAAAAGGTAATACTCGATTTGATTAATGTAACCATACGTGATGCAATCATTAATTTAATGTTTTTTTCTGTTTTAGAGGGATAGGAAAAAAAAATTCAAGGTATTCTCTCAAACGAGTATTTTTTGGCTTATATGAGATTTCTTTCTTCTCTGTGGTCACCTCTCTCTCCTCTACCTTTTATTCCTTCTTAAGCTCCGGCGGCTAGCTACCATCCGGGCATACATACCTCCTTTGTCTCTGTCGGAATAGTACCCGGCAGGACAAAGGCACCTTCCAGCTACCCTTCAGTTCTGGATTCCTCCCTCGTGTCTATCGGAATGGTACCGGTAGGACGAGGTTACCATCCACCGAGAAATAACGGGTGTCACCCGTTAGTCTCATCCGTTCTAGTCATCTACCTTGTCAACTACCTTACCTTTCCTAACTGAATACGCATTGTCGAGGCCTTCTGGACAAGCAGAATAGTCAAGAAAATAAGCCACCTCAACAGGTCGTTTCCCAAATGTAGAATGAATTGATGTGTCTTTAATTATCACTAATTCCAACGGAGAACTTTCTTTTTGGCATTAAAAAGAGGGTTAAGATATATGATGAACAAGATCGTCTAAGTCCATCTAACATTAATGAATATGGGTGACTCTCAAGAGAAGAGTAAATTTTGTGAAATTGATGAATCTAAATAACAGCTATATGGAGATGACATGAAAAAAAAATATGTCATTATGCCCTATCCCTTCTCTGTTATTATGTATATACATTAGATTTTCTGAGAAACTTATGATTGATGTTTTGGAATTTTAAATTAGGCATGTTAAACATGAAAAAAGTCAGAAACGTGGATGTAACCAGAGAAGAACTTCATTATTTAATCTACCAAACGACCAAAAAAGATGGAAGGAGAGGGAAAATCTCACTTTCAACACCTCAATCAACTGTTTGTAATTTTTCTATAAGTAATTAGGATTCACTATTGCACTTCACCAAATGTTGACCTATGTAAAAAATGTCCATTTAATCCTTTTAAAAAGACATGTCCAGGAGACAAGTGATCTAAGAGAGAAACATCAGGGAGGTGTTGATAAGGTAGGTGGACAAAATATGGCCTAGTGCTGAAAAATAATACAAAGATGGGATTACTGGAAAATAAAACAGATTTAGTATCTGTTTCTATACGTAAACAAGACATCTTAAGGATAGGAATTTACGGAACAACGGGTTATGCAATTCACTAGAGTAGTTTTTAGGTCAAAAGGTTCACGTCGTTGATATTTTTTAGTTAAGTTCTCATATTTCTTGTGGATGATATTTGTGCTATCTAAGAACCTGTTGATGATTTTGATAGCTAAGGAACTTCACTTTCAGGATATTACTTGGATTTTATAAGATTGTTTTTAAGGAAGTGGGTGTACGTCTGTAAAAACAGGGGTTACCTTAATATGGCCTATCGATTCCTTGGAAGGCTATATAATAATACCTTTTGTTTCCTGTTGTTTTCGAGAATATTTTTCATCATAACAATGCTGTTTTGTTACTAATTAGTACTACAAGAAGTTTTGGCAAAAAACGAATGCAGTAACGTTCACATAATAGCTCACGAACATGGTGAAATTATGGCTACCTCCTCCCCTCTCCCCAATAATCTGGGGATAAATCTTTAAAGGACAATGGATCCAATCTGATTAAGACTTTTGCATGTCTTTTGGTACAAGGATAATCATGACCCAGATGAGGTTAGTGACTACCGTGATGCATAGATTGAACAGTTTGCGGGTTACAAAACTTAGGTTCTGACACTAAATTATCAGCTAAGAATTAGAATAACAGCTGGTTTTGTTTTATTAGCCAAGAGGATATTCAGATATGTAAGATATGGTAATGTGTTGCATGTGTCAAACTTATACCCACCAATTGAGTGGTCGGTATCACAGCTGACTTGACTGGGTCTGTGTGTGTCCAGAATGTGGAGAGTAATCTCTTAAATTTATTCCTATGGTATCAATACCTTCTGCAATAATTTTTTTTTATGATTTGAATCGTCTTCAAATTTAATTTGGACTTTTCTGTGTTAAAAAACAAAGTTGAGAGCGTATTTTTTTTTTTTTTCGATCCCTCTAAAAACCATAAAAACATTAAATTAATAAGTTGCATTACGTATGGTTACATAATTCAGATTGGATATTATCTTTTTTTACCATTGGTACTTGAAGGTATATGGTGAAATACTTATCTAGTGTTTTGATGTGTTTGTTCCATGGGAATAGGACTAGAAAATATTTGGAAGTGAAGATTAAACAGATAGTATAAAATAAAACAATCAATAGATATAGATGAAAGATAATAGTAAATAATAAAAAGCAGTGAGATGTCGAAAAATAGTAGGGAAGGGGTAGAGGGTGCAAGAGAAGAAAGGAGTTAAAGGGTTTTTGGAGCCTTTTCTGCCCACCCACCTCACAGCAAGGGGGATGGGATGACTGATCATGACTGAATATGTCATATTTGGGAACCCTTGTCTTAATATGGCCTATAGATAATGATTTGGAGGATTGCCCAAAATTCCTACTAAATTTATTTCCTTATTTTATTTTGAACGTAGATAGATTACCTGAGCTGTAAGAAAAATTTCAGGCCAAATGAATGCATATTGAATGAGCTACAGCTGTTCAAACCTTATAGTACAAGAGCCCAAGAGGAGAAAAAAAACCAGTTATTTCACCCCAATTTTTGATTAATTGAAAATTAGGTATAATTACTAGTCAAAATTGAAGAGTCTGTCAAGTAAAGGTGGGAGAAATAAAAAATGGTGGCTGTTAAAAATAATTCATTTTCAATTCGGAGCTCTTTACAACTATCTTGTATATCTTTACAACTACCAACAATTTTGGTATAGACTGGTAATAGAAGGTAAATTATCACAAATTTGGAATAGAAGATCTAAGAGAGCATCATTTAAAGTAGAGTAAATTTGCTAAAATGTAAGCCCTAATAAAGCTATTTACGTTCAATAGTTCTCGAGATATAGCTTTTTAAAAAGCAATATATATAAAAATGTTGTAAGAAACGTATTGAAATATCAGTAATTAGTTAATTTATTTTGAGAAATCTATATCTAAGAAACTATGTGACATACAGATGTCTATTAGCACTCTAATTAAAGCTAGTTTAATAAGCTATAAAGTAGTTCATGACGTTTATTTTTGTAGGAGTAGTAATTTTCATGAAATTTACTAAAATAAATTGATTTATAGTTGTTCGGACAAATTTTAATTTGCAAAATTTATATTCATATGTGAATAAAATAAAAACTACTACTACCTCTACAAAGTTAAGTGTCATAAACTACTTTATACTAAGTTTAATTTCTTTTATTTTGAGTGTTGGCAGACATATGTGCGTCTTATGGGTCTAGAGATATATTTTTTCAAAAATCCAACATTTTATACGAACAACTAGAAATTAAAATTTTCTGAGTTTATTTCGTCAAATATCATAAAAACTACTAATCCTACAAAGCAAAACATTATTGACTATTTTATAGTAAATTTAACTAGCTTTAATTTGAGTGCAGACAGACATTTGTACGTCCAGTGGTTTCTGAAATAAAGTTTTTCATAAATCAAGCTTATTATCCGAACAACTATAAATCAATTTATTTTAGCAAATATCATGAAAACTACTATTCCTAGGAAGGTAAAGATCATAAACTACTTTATAGTACATTAATCTAACTTTAATTTGATTGCTAATAGACATCTGTATGTTACATAGTTCCTGAGATATAGATTTCTCAAAATAAATTAACCAACTACTGATATTTCAACACTTAACATTTTTCTGAAATGTTGATTTTTTAAAAGGCTATATCTTGCTAACTATTGCACGTAAATAGCTCTATTAGGGCTAACATTTCAGCAAATGTACTCTTCTATAAATAATGTTCTTTTAAATTTTCTAATGTTGTTGGTAGTTTTTAAGATTAGAGCTCCGAATGAAAAATTAAGGTTTTGGAACAGCCGCCATTTTTTGTTCCCCCTACCAATACTTGGCAGACTCATCAGTTTTAACTAGTAATTATACATAGTTTTCATTAAAGTAATCAAAAATTGGGGTGAGATAACTGCCTTTTTTCTTCCCAGCTCTTGTACTATTAGGTAGGACATATTTCTTCCACTTAACTTATGATTTATGCCTGAATCACCTGCCATCTTCTGACCAGTGATGCTGGCAGCACCATATTTTTATTTTTATTAAGTAGCTTTATGTTGGTTATTTTTTAAATTGTATGCCTAAATATCTATTTATATATGTTTAATATATTTTGATGTGAATAAATAATTTGCTCTGCCTGCAATCTGGAAGGCTACACTTTAGTTCACTTAAAATAAATATTGCTAAAAACCAAGAACTTAGTATTTTAACTTACTTAATTTTTAACAGAGGATGATTATATGATAATATAATTAAGATTAACAAAAAAGGATAAGTGTACTAACACAAGGTAGTTTTATGATAAATATTTTTGTGTTTGGCTACCAGGCTATTGTTAATAAAAACTATGAGAATAATGTTGGATAAAAAAATTAATATATAATGATATTTTGGTTAATAAGATAGATAATGTATAATATGTATATGGTGATTTCGATTATAATATGTTTTTGTTAAAAAAAAATTGTTATATTGATAAAAATGATTTATTTGGAATAATATTGAAATTGTTGATAATATTATATTGGGTTAAGATAATGATTTTAAAATTCATGTTGAGTCCTAAAAAAACATCAAATTGATAATAAAAGGATGGTAGAAGTTTTTAGATTATTTTTACTTCCTGATAATTGTCATATATAGAAATATAATCCTGACAAAGCAAACCAAGACAAAACTGATTATTTTTAACAATAATCAAATAAAATAATTGAGTGAAGTAGATCATTTCATCAGTTTTATAGGACTATGATTAGGGATTTTCTCCTATCAAAATGCTAATTTTGAAATTTAGTTTTAAAAAAATTCTTGATCACTAAAACCAAGTATAGATGTTCAAAATATATCATGAAATTCAATAATAGAGGAAAATACTTAATATAAAAAGAAAAGAAAATTTTATTCTAGTAGTGCAGCAAAATAAATAAAAAATATATGTATATTTTTTCAAATATGCTTAAAATAACATCTTATGACATTTTCCAAAACATTAATTTTTGGTTTATTGTAAATTTTGGGGTAAAATTGAGATAGTACAATATACATTAAAAAACAAAGTACATTATTCAGTCACTAATCACAATAAAAATAAAAATGGCAATTGAAAATATAAAAGAACTTAAGTATTATAATTTTTAAATAGAAACAAATTTTTTGATTGAATAAATTAATTTTATAATGCTATAATTGGTCATATAGAATGTACAATTAGACCTCAATTACTTATTCAATGTTCTAGGCTTATCACAGTTCAAGATAAAGTCCTCATAAAATACATGTTAATGTAAAAATAAAACTAATTTTCATTCAATTAAAAATAACAACAAAGTAGTTTAAAATACACGTGTTGCAGCTTGTAGAGTAGAAAATAAAAAAACAGTTTCATTTGTATAAAGAATCATATAAAAGGATATAGTTTATTGTTATTCAAAATTATAATGGATTATTATCGAACAATAATATTTTAATTTTGGTAATAACTAGTCCCATGATTTCTAAAATTCAAATAATAGGAATATAAAATAAATAAATAAATAGAAACATAACATTTAAAGCCAACCCCTTTGAAATATTTTTGTATACTTCCATATTAAAATAATACAAATGTATTTTGTCAGGTACAGTTAGTTTTTGATACAAAATCATACATTATTTATTGTATCACTTTCAAATTTAAGAGATAAATTTAAAAAATGAAAAATATAAAAAAAAAAAATCAGTGTACATGAACTATTCCTTTTTTTTAAATATTAAAGTACAAATAGCTTAACACTATGAGTTTATTCTAATTTTTTATTTACAGTTATATAATATTGTCTTTAAAAAAAATATATTTATATTTACTTAATGGTTAACTATGTACAAACAACAAATAGTCCTACTAGGACTCTATACAATATTTATTCCTTTTTTGTTCCAGTTATGTCAAATAAGCAGTTTAGTAATGGGGGAAAATTCCATCAAGGATCATATAATGATTCTTAGAAATAATTCTGTGGGCAGCTTCATTAAAAAATTAAAATAGAAAGAGAAAAGGTAACTGTACAAAAAAATAAATAAAAATGTGATGGAAGAGTTTGTTTATATAATATAAATAATTCCAGATTGAATGAAACATAAAATTTATAAAGTCATTTTTATTCAACCAAATGTATAAAGCTTTAAAATTCTAATCATTCATCTGAATTTTCCACAATATCAACTGGTTCAACTAAGCTTCTTGGGCTATCACCAAGTTTTTCATATAATATTGGGCTCAGCCTGCTATCAGTTATTGGTATGTACTTCTTGATAACAGGCTGAGGTCCTTGCCCACTCTCTCTTTTTGGTGACCAAAAGAGAGTAAGTCTCCTGGGAACACGTTCAGGTGAAACTGGTGAAAACGCTGCTCTAGCATATTTTTCAGCTTGCTCCAAAAATGAAATTAGTCTCTGAGGAAAAAGCTGAATTGTTAAGCTGCGTAGACTAGATTCGTTTGTACTTTTATCAAAGTCCATCTTTTTAGATCTTTTATGTGGTACTTCCCAATGTACCCAAGACTCTGTGGCACCCATGGGTGGTGGACTCAAATCAATAGGATCAACTTCTTTAACTTTTGGTGTTGTTGGGCCAAGGATTGGTTCAATGATTTCTGTTGAATTATCTGTAGTAGTTGTAATTACTTCTGTGGTGGTTTCAGTTGTTTTGTTCTCCTTTAATGAACGTCCATACTCACTTGATTCTAATTTGTTGTCATTTTCTGCTTCCCACAATTTGTACACCCTGTCAGTTAGATTAGCTTCAAGAATTTCATCTCCTAAGTAAACTACTTGGGTAGGAACGTAAGTAGTTGAATTTCGTCTCGCTTTCTGTAAAAATAAAAAAAAAAAACACTAAGAAAGACAGACAACAAATAATGATAAATATTTACAATAAAAATCCTTTAAATTATATTATGATAATAGTGCATAAATGAATTTTGAATAATATATTTAATAAAATATTATTTATTTATGTAAATTACCAATTAATTTAATGAATACTTACATTTAATGTACTATTTCCAATAGAAACATCTGTAATATTATCTGCACAAGACCCAGGCATTAATGGAAGAACTACTTCAATGCCAGATTCTAATATAAGTCCTTTTTGACAGATAGATAATCTAAAAAGAGAAAATGGGTAGAAATAACTTTGATTAAGTTATAATAGGTGCTTTGATATATTTTTAAAACATGAAATTTATATTCTGCATGATTTTTTATTCTTTTTTTTTTTAACATCTTGACATTATCAATCAACAATTTTGGTATATTGTATAATTGAAAAAGAGCAAAAGAAACTTTTTTTAAATTTAACTTCTTATTTTACATTCCTAATTACTGCCCAAAAAGATGCACTCATTGATGTTAGAAACCAAATTGTCTCTATTAATATTGTATTTATTGAGAGCTCTAGAAGAGTAATTATCATTACATGAACATTTCAGAGGGTCGCAGTATTTATCTACCTTGGAACACAGTTGACTAAATGAACAGTACTTCAGTTTCACCAAAAGAAACTTTTTAAATCAAATAAGAAACATCAAATTCTTTAACTAAGGAATATGAAGTTTGATTATGAAATTTTTAATACTCTGGAAAATAAAAGGGAAAGGGAGGGGCGGTGGTACATGTCCACTGAGACACCCATTATTTTATTATGAAGAATACAATCAAATATCTTTAACATGGATTAGTCAATATCTTGTCTTTCAAAACTGAAACATATTTTCAAGCTTTTAAATAAACAAATTATTAATAGTACAGTAAAAATTCTTACTTATTGCCAAAGCTGTCAGTGAGAGTAATATTATCAATGCTCCATTTGGCCAATCCAGATGATATCCATCCAGAATATGCTGTGTACAGAAGACCAATGTGATTGAATTCTTGAAGTGCTGGATGAGGGACAATTATTTTTGAAAGTGAACCACCAACAACCAATTCTTCATCATCTTTCCTATGGACAACATACAGATGTTACTTTTTTCTAAAAAGTTCTATATAAATGTTTATAGTGTTAAACAAACAAAATCTAAATTATAATGAAATATGAAAATTGTTATATGATGTGTTTTGTTATAAAAAATGTCTCATTATAGTATATTATATCAAGGAGTAATATCCTGTAATGAGACATTATGTATGATTTTAATTTTTTTGCATAAATAACAGGCTATTTCATTTCATTTCATATCAAGAAGTACAGTGAAGTATCAGTAATTCATTCTAAAGATTACAAAGACTGGAGGAGATTAATTTGAATTTAAAAAAAAAAGGTAAAAAATGTATGTATGCAGTATGTATCTTACAAAATTTTAATCAAAAATGTTTTTAAAAAGCTTACATTTAGATGATAAATCCAAGTATATAATGACATACACGTTACAGGTTTATATTAAAAAGAAGGTAAAAGAAGAACAAAAAAAAATTAAATTATTTATTTATCCAATTTAAAATAACCATTTGTACAATTTTATGGCTATAATAGAATCAAAAATAACATGTAATTTTATTTTATTATTATTTTTTTTTAGAAAATTCCTTTTAAAACAGAATTTTTTTCACTTGATTTCATTAAAAATACTTACTGTGTTAAAGTGAATGTTTCATTTATTTGAGCGTCTGCCACTATAGTTAGCTCAATTTTTCCGTAACTTACTACAGGTGTTTCACTAGGGGTGCTTTCTACACGAACCAGATATTGATGGGCTAAAATAATAATACTGAACATTTATCAAAATATTATGTAAAAATACAATTTCTTATTATACTTGTGGAGTATAAAATCTAAAATAATGAAAATGACTATTAATGAGTTTCCAAATTTAAATTCACTTTTTCATTTTTTGTATCTCCATCCTCAAATGGGATACAAATCAGAAAATTCAGTTTTCATTAGTTTTGAATGCAAGAATATCCAGCACACCTATTATTTATGTAATGTTCTCATTTAACTAGTTCTTTTTTAGTAAAACCATATAAGAACCAGTGTGTCACACTACACAGGCAACACACTCCAGAAGGTTATTTTTTTTTAAAAGTTTACAAAAATGGAAAGATGCTCTTTCAGCTTGAGCCAATTCCAATATTTGATCAAATATCGAATATTAAATTTTAAAAATATCAAAGGTTGTTATTTTGATAAATTACTTGGTTAACAAACAAAAAGTAGGTTATTTCTGAAATTCCACTTTTACCAAATGGTTCATTATTTCATTAATAATACTACTACAATAAAACTAAAATATTTTTGAAAGCAAATTAATGATAAAAAAAAAGTATAAAACTCAAGAAACTAGATAACAATAATTTTTCAGAACCTAACTAATCAACCATATTTCATGCCCTACCACAAAATGGTTCTTCATCTCTTGTAACCAAGTAAAGTGTACCTCTTGCCTGGGTTTCATCAGCATAATACCTAAAACAAAATTGATTAACTTATTTGTAATCTCATTACTGATCTATTTAATGTCTATGGAAATATCTTAAATCTATTTTCAGAAAATAAAACAATACCAGCAATGATGACGTTTTCAATGATAACAATAATAATAATAAAAAATAAATAAAGGCAAAACAAACCCAAATAGATGCCAATACTACCAATCGTACACATTTAACAAATGCCTTCAAATTCAAATCTACCAGATCAGTTTTGATACAATCCTACCCCCAAGGTTTGGTCTATATTCTGACTAGATCTGTAGTGTAACTTCTTTGGTATTGCCTAATCAATCAAAATATTGTATAGCTTCTGGCGACAAATAGAATCGTAAGCCTTTTTGAAATTTATGGAAAGCCGATGAACTAGGGAATTATTTTTATAGACCTTATTTTTAAAGGCCTGGAAGAAAATTTGATTTCGCTAGGATTATTGAAGATTTTTAACTTAACAGCTTATCTTTATTTACACATATGAAGACAGTCTTTATCAAACCAGGGTTTGATTCTACCTAGTGATGGGATTTTGGGTTAATTATACAATTTTGCCATCTATGATGTAAAGGACATGATCAATTTGATTTTGGGTTTGTGAACATGGAGGTGTCCTTGTATATTTGTGAATACCCTGATTACAGCAATAGTCAAATAAATCTCTCTTGGCCACTTATTGACCACAAGATCATTGGCGGATCCCTAAGGAGTTTTTTAATGGAGAGTATGAATAGTATGGCTGGAGATGGCTTGCTGGCTTATGATAAATTATTATAGAAGAGTTAAAGGTAGATATTTTTGTATCCTTGTGTAACTGTTCAGGCAACATATAGAATACTTAGTTCAAGCAAAATTAATATTTAACATTACATAACAACTAAAATTATTAAATTCCTTGGATATTTAAGTTCTTAACAGAGGACTATTTCAAGGTTATAAGTTTGTTGCTAAAGTAATATAAGTTTGTGTATATAGCCATGACTTTGTGACAAATTATTCTTATAATTATGTTTAATATTGTAAGTAGAAAGAATCATTACAAATTAATGATAGACTCCAACATTACTCCCAGTTTATATTGAGATAGTCATATAGTGAGATCAAATAATTGTATTTTATTTATTTTTATTAAACTTTTTCTATTAAAAATACAGTCTAAAAGATGGTAAAATTTTAATTAATTAATTTTAACATATTACATAAAAAATTTAATTTACTCACCCCATATTGGGACATGATTTTCCCTTGCATGGAAAGCATTCACCATTCAAAAATGCATCATAAGAATGACATGGTACAGCTGGAAACTGACAACGAGGGGAAACACTGTCTGTAAAAAATTTATAAGCTCGACGATGGTTGCACAATGATCTTGCTTCCAACGCAGCCCCAGCTATGAACAAAATAACCTAATTATTTTTATTTATTTATATAAAGTTGTAATATAAATAATAACTACAGTACTAGGTAATAATGGAGAATTATACATACATCAGGAGAAAGAAGAGGATGATAAGGCAAAGGATGGCAATAATAAAAAAAATATTGAGTAGTTTAATTAATTAATTAACTGTAGCCATAAGTCATCTCTTTTGAGTTCTTGAAGCCCTCCTGGGGTCCACCCAGCCTCTTAATTGGGTATCCTTAATTGGGTAAAAATCTGGCGGTTGAACGTGATTCCGACCAAATCACTTCCTTGCACAACCGTTGGTCTAGTAACAGTACTTCTTTACAAAGTACTGAACCCCTGAACCTCCATGGGTTGTAGCGGTACAGATTTAATTTAATTTTTTAATTGATTAAACTTGTTCATAAGTAAGAGATATAATACCAGAGTAAGTAGTTCTTATTGAGTATGAATCAAAAAGTTTTGGCTCAGCAATAATTTAAGAAGGTTTATGATTGTAGCACTCCAAGGGATTATACAAATCTCTTTTGTTTTCGAAGCAGTATACTACCCAGACAGAAGGTAAGAACAGAACTTTTAATGAGTGATTGAACTTGGGGTATGAGTAGAAACATTATTGGTATATTGTATCATAGAATCAAGAAGTACTGACTAAAAATGGAAAAAAATTCAGACCTTGTACAATAGGTAGTAAAAAGGACACTGGATTCCCGAGATTTTTGTAGCAGTATAACTTCCAGTATTATTGAGAGGTCAGAGTTGGTCACAGAATAGTTTAATGTGGTTTACGAGTTAGTGACCCAGAGCCTCAGCTGAATGCAGATACCTCAATAGAACTCTAGTAGCAAAGAATGAAGATACATTCAGTCCATGCACTTACGTTCACTTTTGTCTTTTGAATTATCAGGTGAAAGAGGAGGATGGCAGGCAAAGGATATAGTATGCTAAGAGAATGGTAGGCAAAGGGGATGGCAATTATTATAAAAAAATTTAGATAGTGATGACGAAAGAAATCTGTCAAATGTGGGGGAAGATAAAAATCTATATTTTTGATACAACTCTACCGACGTTGGCCCCAATTAAGTGGAGTAACCCTAAGGAATCTTAACAGAAATTGGATGAGGTTAGGTCACAAGGGATATCCTCAAAGATCTTCAGTGACTGTTTAAACTTGTGGCTACTACTAGGGCAATCCAACTGACCAAATCTGGATAAGTTTTTGTTCCCATAGAAGATGAAACCAACATCATCAAGATTATCCAATGGCCGACTTAAAGAGCCTGGCATTCAGGTGAAATTGTCGATAAAGAGAAAATCTAGGTTTGAAATGGGAGTTACTCTCTGTTGGATACCACAATAGCTCTAATAAGTACTGCTTGTGAAATAAAATAAAATATTGATTCCAAAACCAGATGGTACAACAGACCTTATAAGACTACTATTCAGTTAAGTGGCCAGGAATAAAATCATGAATCATCGGGTTCTGAAGGGTTTGATCTATGAAGAAGAAACGAATGTTAATCTTTAAAAACCATCTTGATATTCCTTACTGTCTTATACAAAGAGTACTGAGACCTTGATTTCTTGGCAGAAGGTAGGTAGGTATTGAAGGACACATTGATAAAGGCTATCTAGTAAGAAAAAAAGGACAAAGCAAAGTGTGATTATTTCATTCAAAAGTAAGTAGCCAAGAATACCTAGGGTATTCCGTATGAGGTGCTATGAGAAAGTTAACTCCCACAGTGTTAACTTTCTCGTAGCCACCTGACACATTATCTAAGCATCAAGATACCAAGGCAACCATTCTTGAAGAGGAGGCTAAAATATTTGTGTCTTTGACATTTTCCAGAGGTGACCAAATTAAAAAACAATGCAAACATTCTATATTTCCATGTTACATTCTATGTTCTTTACTATGTTTTTTTGAACCACAAAGAGAAAAAGAAAATTGAAAAAAAAATGTATTTTGTCCATTTTTCATTTAAAAAAAATAGCTATAAGCTTTAAGAGTATAGAGAATGGAGTATAGAGATACCCTAGTGGGTTCAGCTAGTCTCAGTGCTATGTTACCCTTGGTTAATAGATCTAGTGATTCTGACATATCTCTGTAATTAAATAAAATTATACTCAATTATAAAAAAGCTCTAATAGTCAGAAAATGACAAAACTAAATACAGGTAATGTGGTACTTCACAGGATTGGACTAGTTTCTTTTATGTATATGTTAAAATGTCAACAACTAAAAATTAAATACACAGGATATTTTTCATAATGACTCCAAGGGACAAGGCATATTCAGTAATTATAGTTGATAGTAGTTGTAACCAATCACTAAAAACATCATGTTAGTATGAAATAGGAATTTAGGGTCAGAAAATATTTGACACTATAGCCAATACATCATTATATCCGTGGATGTTATAAACAATATCAAGAATACACTCTTGAATCTATTAAAGTATCTAACTAAATTAATATAAGATATTACAAGAATGAGTATAAAAAAGAATTTTATTGTTCATTTGATTGGCACTTACACCAAATAATATCAGTGAACGCTCCGAGAAAAAGATTTGTGCATCCTTTCTGCATGCGCCCACCATTAGGATAAAAATCTACATGTCCCATTGGTTGCCATGACCCTAAACCTCCAAGTATTAATGTTTCTCCATTGGAATGAATTACATCCACAAATGTAGCATCTGTTGAGTCTAATCTGTCTTTTGGGTCCTGGGATTCGAACAAAGGTCCAGCTGGGTCCAATCCTGAAAAAAATATACATATATTTATTAAGTAAATAGGTTTTGAATCAAAAATCTTCCTTGAAAATAAACTTAATTATTATGCATTCAATGATCATCATATTTATATTTGCCAGATGTTTGCTTTGGCTTGACAAGGATCTAACTAACAAAATTGGAAAAATTGTGTTTTTCCTTAGAAATCACTCAGAGCAAAGCTGTCATAGCTTCCAAATAAATTTCAGTGCCATCAGTTGAAAAAAAAAATAGTACTGTGATGTCTGGAGAAAACTTTGTATAGGCACATTGTGGGATTAATGCAACTAGATGTTAGCAAGGATATTTTCTATTTTGAAAACTGTGTTAGATAAAACATTCCCCTCTGCCTATGCCCATGTGTACATACATATACTTATTATGAATCTGAATTATTTTCCGATAATACTTATTTAGAAATATAGTCATACATAAGTAGCTACTACATAGTGTGAGAATTAAAGGTACCATTCAGATTAAGCTAATGAGGTCTCCTCTGAGCTTTTTCAGGGCTCTATTAGTATTTCTTTACTTGAGAGCCAAGTATTTTTGGAGTTGTTACTTAAACTGCCTTTCATCTTCCTTTTTCCCTCAGCCTTTTTTTCTGCAAGGTCTGGAGATAGGTGCTCTCTGCGTTTTTGATTCCTTTACAATGACTGGTGACTAGTTCCCTACAGCATTACAGTAACCTAGAAAGGACTGTTTTCCTCGATTTATCTTAGTTCTTCATTATTCTAGCCTATCTCTTTTCTACATAACTAGCACTGACAGTACTAAACATTATAGATACATCTTCTCTAAGATCATAACAAACACTATTAATACACCTATAATGAATACAACATACAAAAAAAAAAATCTATATATCATGGATGTAATAACCAGATAGCTGATCGCCTAGAAAAAAAAACAGTAACCTTACTCCATGTATCATAAAGATACCTCACCCAAAAATAGGAAGAAGAGGATACCCAGGGAAAAGAAAGGATTTTATGAAAAATAATTTTAATAAATATTCAACTAAAAAATAGTCTTTAAAGCTAATTTTATCTGAAATTGGATATTCTTAAATTTCACCTACCAGTTATTCTATGTACTGATCCCAGTTCAGAGCCAGCAAAAGCTGCCGCATGAGCTCCAAGGGAGAAACCGATCAAATGTACTTTTTTAAGATCAAGTCCCAACTTTTCTTTCATGCTTCCTAACAGCAAGGAAAGTTGTCTTCCAACCAAACGAGTGTTTGCAGCAGCCCGAACATAATTGGGAAATGTTGCTCCTGATTCCCAGTCCACACAAAGTACATTACAGTCATTCTGTAAATAATCAACAAATAATAAAATACAGTGATATAACTTTATTCTAAATTAGTATACTACTTAACATTCTGTACATATAGTACAAAGGTGTTTGGTACAGAAGTTGTCTGAATCTAGATTTTACAGTACTGTAGGGAGATAATGTAGCACTGTACTCCTACTGCTTGGGTTTATTCTTCTGCATTAAATACTTTTGTTTTGTTTTTTAAATTGATTAGAATCAAGAACATTGTGATTCCCAACTAAGCCCATTAATGTTCTGTAGAGAGCAAATATATTGTAGCTAACCATGATTTGAAACAGGTTTGTTCAGGATTTGAACTCAGCTAATCTATCTGCTTTGCCAACTTGGCTTAATAGTGGTGATGAGTTTGGCTTATTGTTAGACTAAGCCTTTCCTACTTCATCCACCAGTGTTGGAATTAACTGTTATTAGATTAGTTAAAAAATAAAACTAATAAAAAACTACTCCACCATGAGGCTAAACAGGAAATATTTATTTTAATATTGATGCTACATGGTTTTAGTATTGGTAGTACAGTCTTCAGGTATCTAAATATTTAAATATCTGGTAAAGAATAGATAGAGTTAAGACTAAGACTGCATAAAACCTTGGTACAACTTAAAAAAAATATATACTAAAATAAATAACTATTTGCAAGCCTATGATACAGAAGGAACAAGAAATTTATAAATATCTTATTCTTTTCTACCTCTATGAAATACAATTTCTATTATTTCACGTATTTACTCAAATAACCTCATGAAAAAAAGCATTTCGGGTTTAAATCAAATATTTTCCAGGACTTGTTTTTAAATGAAAAACAAGAATTGATGACACCTTAACACTTTAATCCGGCCCATTAATAACACAGGAGTGGAAAGAGAGATGGACATTTGGTTGGTTTTGATATCCCCTATCAGGTTCTGGAGGTAAGGCAGATTGCATAAGGGATTCACAAATGATTCCCATTTGCCAGTGCGTTGTAATTATGTAAAAGTATGGCAATCACAACCGGTAGGCCTATAGAGTCTAAGTCATCTTGTACCTGATTTTTTACATGAAAATTTTTGAGAAAAATAATTCAATTAGTATTATTAAAATATTATTGTCGAAATCCAATCAGAGATTTGCTAGATGAATGATTCCTGCCAGAATCGAAGATTACTAGCAAAACTATTCAGAATAATATATTTCATACAACTATTTTTTGAGCAAATAAAAATTAACTTACCACTGACATAAGGGCTGACCTCATTTCATAAACCCAAACATTTGAACATGAACTTCCAAATCCGTGGACAATCACCTATAAATATAAAAATGTTAAAAAATATATTAATTTAAGGATAATGATTTAGGAATTTGGGTATCTATTTAAAATTTTAACTGTTCTTCACCTTTTTTTGTCTCTAGAGAGGTCTGAAGACTGTTATTTTCTATTATTTATGAATTATATTATTCTTATTCAACCTCAATACATGTTTGTACTTATTGCTGAATTGTTAACTATTTTAATTTTGATAATGTATATAGATTACTATCATGTAAAAACATTATAGTTATGACTTCCTAATGTATGAATCTATATATATCTATCATTATCTTTTACTAAATTAATAATAATTTTTTTTTAAGGATATTATAATACTCAACAATAAAACAAAAAAGTTTAAAAGATAAAATGGTATATATAAAATGTATAATGTTTCATGAAAAAGTAAGTCCATTTTAATAAAAGAAGTAACAATGACGGGATAATAATATGATACTAAAATAATTAAACTATAAAATATTGTAAAATTAAATACAAATCAGAAAAAAATAATTACAAATGTTACTAAACATTTAAGCTACAGAAGAAACTTATTAGTGAAAGTTTTTAAGGCTGCATGACTGCACTTCATTGAATCTTTCTCTCTATTGGTCATACTGTTTTAAGACAGTTAAAAGCCAGTTCATATATGCAATATGCAAGCCTCATAAAAAAAAAAAAAAAAAAAAATTGGGACATTGTTTTCTATTTTTAAACATTTCCCACATTGTAAAGATTTATATGATATGTTAATAATTTTTTAGATAACAAATAATAATAAATATGGTTACTTTCACATGACGACAAGAATAGCAAACTATTTTTTTTTATTAAGAAACTCTGATATTTTATATCTATAACAAATATTGTTCTTATCTATCTATATATCTATTGACAAATAAATAAAACTGTATCAATATCAGAGCTCTGGTTTTGGTAAAGGCTCCACTATTGATCCTGTCATGAAGTGATTAAGGTATGCAGTACACATGCTTAGGCATGCTTCAGCATGTTAGCAGCTTTTGGAGCACAAACATCTTTCATGAAACTATTTGTATTTTTATTTCGAATAAGCATTAGATAGATTAACTTCTAATTAGAAGCAGAAGTATAAAATAAGAATAGAACATACAGTGGAAGAGATAAGATGAAGATGTGCTTATACTGAATATGTGCGTAAAGTAAAGGAATACTTATGTACATAAATAATACCTTTGTGGGAGCTGACATATTAAATGCTTTCTCAGCCCATTCAAAAGCTGAGGACATATTGAAGAAAGACACGTCAAGCAGAGGTGTTTCAGATCTCTTGGAGTATTTGGAGGAATAGACAAGGAATCTAGTACCAACATCTTCTGGCTTTGAAGGCACCATGTCCAAGTAGCCGCCATCCCTGAAGCAGCCAACCTCTGGGTAGCAAGTGCTTGTTTCTGAACGTTTGTACCGTCTGTTGACATGTTAATACATTTTTAAAAATTAAAGAAGACTTTACATTGTTCTTCAGAATGAAATATTTACTTTTTACAAATATTATGACTTAAAATTACGTTTTGGGGGCATTCAAACTTTAGTAATAAGCATTGTTGAATGTTCCTGTACTACATCAAAATACTTTGTTCCTTTTCCATTTTGTTGCCAGCTGAGTGCTCCTCCATTCCCAGGAACATATCCTATATCCGCTACTGATCCTCGATATAATAAGTAGGCGCGGGAAATTTTTTCGGCAGACATCATGGGCCCCTTTCCTCTAAGCTCGAGAGGAAATGTTATATCTTCTGATATTTGAGGATATATTTACTAGATGGGTTGGGTTATGCTCAATCTGGAAAGCAACATCTTCACTATTCATTTCTGCATTGGTATTATGATTACTGTATGGATATAGAATACCACAGAAGTTAATTTACTGACAACTTATATATATAATATTATAAAGAACTTTTATAAGCTATATCGTAAATGAAGTGGTTAGGGAGTTTGGGATTAAGATAAGGAATTCTTCTCGTCATCATTCTCAGATGAATCCTACAGAAGGGACAAATTGAAACATAAAACAGCTAAATCTTTCGTCTCTAGTGAAAAACAGCAACGATGAGATGGGAAACTTGGGGTGATCTAGTTTGATATTAACTCTTCGGATCTTTACGATTATAGAGTTAGACTATAGAAAAAATGTATTCCTAAATTTTGATAGAACGGTAAAGGCCACTTCACACGTCTCTCACGGGAGCCCGTAGAAGCTCACGAGGATTAATTTGTTCCTTGGGCCTCTAAAATATGCAAACATTTGGAAATCCATCATGAATGGAAGAAAGCTTTTGGAAGAAGAGCTAGCACAAATCCGTAATTTGAGACGAACCGAAAGGGTCATGGAGATCTGGTCATAAAGAAAACTTCCTAGCTGTCTTCAAAGTGTAGAAAAGTTTGCGACAAAATTAAACCCCAATTTTGAAGGTCCATATACAATCGTTTTAATTACAGCTGACGGATCCTGTATGTTGAAGGATCAGAATGGTAAATTGACAGGTTAAATTATTTCGTCTTCACGGGGAGGGTTGTGGAACGGTCTTGGTTCATTTCTAAGTTCTTTCGACGGGTCAATTTAAAATTATTTTAATTTTTAACCAGCGATGATGTTTTAATATTAATTTATTTGTAGGAAATGGAGGGGAAACAATAATACATTTTTCTCATAAGTCTCGTTCTATCTCACAAATTAAAAACTCTTGACGCATAACTTAATAAACCATTCATGATACAAAAACATTTCTTAAAACGTTTTAATGATTTACTATGTTTAAGTAGATTAATATCAAACAATATATTCACATATGATTCTGAATAGGTAAGACAGCGAAAGCAAGATGCATATCGTTGCGAAACTGTGATGAAAAGCTGATATGAAGTGAAATTGTGAAGAATTAGAAAGTTTCAAGCTAGATCTACTTAGTTATTTAGTTTAATAATTCTTCATCAAGTATGAAATCGAATCAATTTTCATTTTCCAAGTTTACAAAAATTGTTATAATAATGGATATTCAACTTCAAGAAAACAAGTCTCTTTAGGACCTGACTTCTGAGTTGTTTCACTCCTAGTAAGTCTAGGGTAATAAGTATAGGGTAGTAAGGAGTAGGGTCTAGGAATCTTGAAACGTGGATCCTCAAACTGTAAATCAATATTGCTGATTGTCAATACTGTTCAATTCAGAATTGAATTAACACCAAAGTAACAATCAAAATAACAATATCCTATTATAACCAGTTACCAATTGGCAGTGACCAGCTGTAGGGGTTATCGTTTTATTTTAAGAATTAAGTAAAGCATAGTTTTCAAGTCTGCTGCTCTGTACTAAAGCTCTCTTTGTAGACCCAACACGAGTCTGGTATATAGAAAATTCCTAAGGTAAAAATGCTTTCGTAAAAACTCTTGCAATTTATAATGATTACTGCAAAAGCATGTAATTTAAATATACATAGTATATACCGGTGTATATACTATGTATATTTAAATTATTATATTATTAATAAATGGAAGATGGTCCGAGTACGGTCAAAGAAAAACTGAAATAGTGACTAAACTATTTATATTGAGCCAACGTTTCGCCCCACGTTGCAGAGCTACATCAGGGGTAAAAAAGATACACTTAAATGAAGTAAACATAAATGAACAAAGTAAATGAAAAAAAAAAGAAGATATATGTATATATAGTTTACCGTAAAAATTAAAATATGAGAAGATGGTTGCGGTCAAAAAAAGAACAAATAGTTTATAACTATTTTAATGTCCGACGTTAAAAGTTACTTGCATTTCATTTGCAATTCAAGTATAAGTTATTTATTTTTATTGTATCAATAAACTAGTAAAAATAAATGTATTAATCAGCTGTTCAACCTTTCGCTTTGAACAGCCCTGCAAAGTGGGGCGATAAGTCGGACATTAAAATAGTTATAAGCTATTTATTCTTTTTTTGACCGCGACCCTGACAATCTTCTCATATTTAAAATAAAAAGATGTATAGTGAAATGTAAAAATTAAATTAGAATACTAAAAGGTTTTATACAATTAATGAAAACGGAAAAAAAGGAGAGATATAAAATACAGTACATACTAAAAGATAGAAAAAAGGGAATACAAGTAAATGAAAAAAAAAAAAAAAAGGTGTACAGTGACAGCCCTAATGAAGCCCTGCGACGTGGGGCGAATCGTTGGCTCAATATAAACAATTTAATCACTATTTGAGTTTTTCTTTGACCGCACTCGGACCATCTTCCTTTTGTTATTAAACACAGTAATCAACGATCTTTCAGAATTTACTTAATGTTGGTGATGAAAATAAATTTAAAAAAAAAAAATACAATAATTGACAAACATTACAATTAGGTCAAAAATTATTATCATTAGATGGTTCCAAACTAATCCTAAAATCACTCCAATAGTATTTAACAATTAGATAATCGAAGTATCATTATGACTGAAATCCATGATGATGCAGAATAACCAATAAACGTTATTACATTTGTTGCAATGCATAATATAAACATTAAAGTAGAAAAGAAAAAATATTGGAGATAGGTTAATAATGTTATAATTTTTACTTCAGTTAGCGTCATTCGTCAATAGTTGAAATCTTGTAACTCCCTAATAGATTTTTTTTCTTGAAAAATAACTCTGAAACTCTCGCAACATAGGTTTAAAGTTTCATTTAAAATTGATAACTAGCTATAGAGATCGAGCTGTCTTGAAAAATAGGGTATGCAAAACGACTGGAAGCGGTTATTCCATTTGTGCACAGCAGCATGTAAACCCTCTAACTTTATAAAGGAAAATGCGATTATTTTATATCGGTAAAAATAAACAGAAATTTATTTGAGATAGAGGACATGAACGGAAATGAAATAATTTTTTCAGATACTAACCACACAGCACAGCTCTACACCTTCTAGATCGGGATGTTGAGTTGTCAACGCGTTGTTGTATTTACAATCGCGTTGTAAATTCCATTGCTATAAACGATTTAATTAAGTTCCTGGAACATAGGAGCAATAAAAATCCTGGCGATCGAATGTAAATATTTTTCATATCTAAATTAGTGAGCAAAAGTTACTTGCATTTCATTTCTAGTTCAAGTATAAGATATTTAATTTTATTATTTTATTTTTATTTTCAAAATGATAATCATTATGTGTACAATTAGCCCTTTAGATCCCTTATCGTTTGGAAACTGACTTATTTATACTGAATAAACCGGAGTAGTTTTACTACAGAACATAATAGAGAATAATTATTCAATGTTCTGTGGTTCTAACCCCAAATTTTGATTTTGTTATTATGTATATATAGAGAAGTATGTGTAATATCTATCACCTTCATAATTTCATTTTTGCTAAGCTCCTTTGCAACTACGAGGAAACTCCACTGTACACGACCGCAAAAAAGTGAACTCAAGGCAATAAGATAGATTGATATTGAAACCTGAAGATTTGTACTAAATTTAAGGAAAAATGTGATATACTTTCAGTCAGTGCAAGGTTATTTTCTTTTTTTTTTCAATTGACTCTTCTTTTTATTTATTTTTTTTGGTTTTATAATATAGTGCATTTAATTTTTAAATGTGCTAGATAATTGTCTATTTTTACTTACGCCTTGTTGTGCTTTATCTCCCAATCTCTTATAGATTCGACGACAGCCTGGAATAGCTGTGGGTCATTGATTTCGTCTTGTGCTTCTTCTTCGGCGGTGGCCCAGACAGTACCCCCGTAGCAGCTTACTGTAACAGAACAATTTTATATTTTTATTTCCTCTCACTAAAAACGTTTATATCGCATTAGGAATAAAACCTTGTAAATTATGTACTAGCACCATTCAGCGCTAGTCGTGAATAATTATTCTGAGTGGTTACATAAACGAAAGCAGTGGACAGTTTAACATAATAGTAAAAAACAGTTTTTTTAAAAATTTTTAGTTGATCAAATTATCGATATACTTGTCAAATCTGACAGAAATCTAAAATGGACAAAAGAGTTTTATTTTTCTGTTGTTATAAGAATTCATAATTTTTATAAGTTTTTTCGAGGTGGGAATAACGAACATAAATTTTGTCAGTGCCAACATACAACAGTTTAACAAAATATTTCGGCTTAATTACTTAATTGCAGTGCTTAAATGCAATCGGGATAGATCGGGCGTCTCGGGTCAAAAATCGGATATTTCTTTTTTTCCTTTTACTCCTTTATTTATCTATAAAATTCATTAATATTTTTAATTGATTTAATGTTTACTATTGAAAATAATGATAACTGTTTATTTTTTTAAATCAAAAAAATTAAATGTACTTTATGTAAAGAATTTTTTTTTTAAATTCGTCATTTGAGCCCTGTCAGACAATTTTAATGAGGATAACAATCTATGTTAAAGTTCAATTAATTATACATTGACTTGGTGAGTTTAATCAAAATCGTAATATTCATTTTTTAGAAAAAAACAAAAAAAACAATTTCGCGCAGTCAATTTTATCAGAAATGTTTCTGTCACCCCCTAGCTAAACAACGACCTTAGTTGTGTAATTTCAGTTTCGAACGACTTTGAGCTAGGCTGATCACATACAGACACTGACTCTCAGAACAGTTTGCGAGACTAGGTTTTTTGGACACAGGGTTCTTCAAAAGATGTATTTCGGATTCGAAATTTTGGACAGTCGCAATACTTTCCATAACTATATGTATTACATAGATAAGTAAGTGAAAGTAAAAACAAAAAAATATATATGAAGAAGAGAGTTAGGGGTGCGGTCAAAAGAGAACAAAAATAGTTAACAACTATTTATTTACCGACGTTTCGCCACACTTTGTGGAGCTTCATCAGGGCTGTTCAAGTTTAGAGCTATTGAGATTTAATAAGTCTAAATGATGAGGAAGCTAAAATTACATTAGTGTTTGAATTTTTAAAAGCACATAGCCTTCTTTCTAAATTATAAATCCTCTTCGATTTTAATTTTTTTTTAATTTATTTATTTTGTTTTTTAATTTTTTTTACTTTTATCATGCCATAGGCGTTGATAACCAGAGGGTTTTACGCCTTTAAGCAACAATCAACAACAACAACTTAATAAGTCTCGTGTATGCTCAAGCTCTAAACTTGAACAGCCCTAATGAGGCTCTACAAAGTGGGGCGAAACGTCGGTAAATAAGTAGCTGTCAACTATTTTAGTTCTCTTTTGATTATATATATATTGAGAACAATTACTTCATATTCTTAATATTAAACATGCTCTTTTTGATGACACACAAGACATTTCCAAAAGAAACTGATAATTTGATCGAATTGGCGAGATTTAGGCATAATTCTCAACAATATGACAGTACAATATTACAGATCTATATAATAATAGTATTATTGAAATATGTAAGGTAATTAATTTAATAAGTAAAACATGATGGGCTTATAATTATTATGATCTAAAGTTAGGATTGATCGATTTTCAGTAATATATTTTGAGAATGGGCACAATTCCGTTACGACAACATATAATAAAATATAACGGGATATGATTGAAGATCTTTTTTTGTTCACCTACTAAAAATTCAATTACATTAGTGTTTGAATTTTGAAAAGCACATAGCCTTCTTTCTAAATTATAAATCCTCTTCGATTTTTATTTATTTTTTTTATTTTGTTTTTTAATTTTTAATTTCATTTTTTTTTACTTTTATCATGCCATAGGCGTCGATAACCAGAGGGTTTTACGCCTTTAAGCAAAAATCAACAACAACAACAACAACTTAATAAGTCTCGTTTATGTTCAAGCTCTAAACTTGAACAGCCCTGATGATGCTCTACAAATTGGGGCGAAACGTCGGTAAATAAGTAGCTGTCAACTATTTTAGTTCTCTTTTGACAGCACCCAAGACTATCTTTTTCATAATTTGACATTATAGGGCCAAATATATG
>NW_027116348.1:2080977-2086290 GCF_000696795.3 Halyomorpha halys | reverse complement strand
ATATATATATTAATAGCTAATTAAATTTAAAGTTTGAGAACAATTACTTCATATTTTTAATATTAAACATGCTCTTATTGATGACACACAAGACATTTCCAAAAGAAACTGATTATTTGATCGAATTGGCGAGATTTAGGCATAATTCTCAACAATATGACAGTATAATATTACAGATCTATACAATATTAATATTATTGAAATATGTAAGGTAATTAGTTTTGATAATAAGTAAAACATGATGGGTTTATAATTATTATGATCTAAAGTTAGGATTGATTGATTTTCAGTAATATGTTTTGAGAATGGGGCACAATTCCGCTACGACAACATATTATAATAAAAGATAACGGGATATGACTGAAGATCTTTTTCTGTTCACCTACTAAATTTTTGAAAAAAATTTAAAAATTATTAATGATGCCGGATAAGGAAATCCATTCAAGATATTATTAAAATTTAAAAAAACAGAGAGAGAAAGAAAAAATGTATGAAGTGATGATGATTGTATTTTCTATTTAATTGTCAAGAGCATGATTATTTAAGGCAGTATAGTTATATGAATATTTTGATGAACATGCAAGATGTACCACTGTATATGTATGTTTACTCACCCTAACCTCTACATTTGTTGGAATTTTGTTTGGATTTCCGCTAGGTCATGTCGCTGATCCGAAAGTATGATGACGCAACAGTAAACACGACGACACAGTTTTGTGAAATTGACTTCATGGTGTTGGTGGGCACAAAAATGCATTTAATAGATGTTTGTAATTCGGCATATCTAGAACATTTCTGAGCCCACCAAATTTTACGGTTACACCATATTTCCGCTGCAGGGATGTGTTCATTTTCTAGCCTTCTCCAACACACCTAACTCTAGCATTACCAGCAGGTATATAGCAGGATAGGGTAATTTTTGTTATACTAGTTTTTAGGAAATGAAATTTTAAGACAAATTTATGTAGGGTACGTATATTAGGAGAAGGACTGTGGACCTGATTATTACAGGAAATCGAATGTGAAACCATTAATTTCTTTTAGGCTCACTAATATTTTAAAAAGTAAAAATTGAATTATGTTTTTAGGGGATATGCCTTTTTAGGACGCCTCGGATCAAACAATGGGCTGATAAGAATCCATCTTAGCATTTAAATTTTTCTCAGAATAGGTAAAAAAAATATCCCATTCTATTGGAAATTACATTCGCTAGAAAAGAAGAGAAAATTATCATCAAAAGTTAGACCATATGCCATTGTCATGACCCATTAATAACCCCATCAAAATTCCAAAAAATGTAGAGGTTAGGGGAAAGGGGAGTGAACATGGATATGTATATAATATAAGCGGGTCATCATTTCTATCTACCATAAACATGAATGATCGTTGTCAGGTCTTTATTTTTTTAATAAACCAATTTATTAATAAAAATTATGCAAATACCTCCTTGCATAACGCTGTGGTATCACTAAATCCATATTGAAACAAATTGGCAATGAACTACATTTCGAATTGCAGGGTTTTACGAAACAAACTGGCACCGAGACCGGTTTGTTGGAATTATTGCAAGAGCTTAAACGTTCGCTGGGACGTGACATTTAAGTAATTATGCTTCGCCTATACTTTATCAGTAATAAGCTTTTATTTACAATTTGAGGGATAAAAACGAAAGTACCGAGGTTGATATTTATAATATAAAATGCGAACTTCTTGCTTTACCAACTGTTATATAACTAGGGCATCCAAGATAGGTGCTGGGCTTCCGGGTCTTTCAACACACTTTTGAAGCAACGCCGTAAAACAAGTACTACGTGTTTGGAGTTGGTTCAACAGGGTGGGCTCACTGGGGACGGGTAGTTGTGCATGGGAGAGGACGTTTTCTTCGGGATTCATTTAGGTTACAGGTCTCTGAGTAACGGGTACGAAATGGGAGTTTCCTGCTTACAGTTGGACATAAGTCAAAATACTATTCTCGTGGAAAATACTATCCAACATTTCAAAGAATTAGGTAGTGCAATACATAAATTTTAATAAAACTTTATTTTTTATTACCGTTACGAAACCTTTATATACTTTTTTCACACATACAATAAAAAATAGCTACTTTTCAAAATATCAAACTCAAAAGAATATATTTTGGTGATAACATAGTAATCCGTCCTCTTATATACTTTCATAATTCAGTTTATTTTCTGAAATTTCGAACTGGTACCCATTAAACCTTACAATTTTGAATTCCCTACATCTTGATTATACCACAACGGCCATTAGACGGTAAATGAAATGTAATCTATGTCTAATAGTACAAGAACCGGAGAGAAAAAAGGCAGTTATTTCACCTCAATTTCTGATTACTTTAATGAAAACTATGCATAATAAATAACTTGTCCAAATTATGAATCTTCCAGCTATAGGTAGAGGGAATAAAAGATGGCGGTTGTTTCAGAAAGTTAAAAAAAATTAATTTTTCAATCGGAGCTCTACTTCTTTAAAATGACCAAAACTTAGATAACATCATTTAAAGTAGAGCACATTTGCTAAAATATGAGCCCTAATATAGCAATTTAAGTTCAATAGACTCCGAGATATAGCTTTTTAAATAGCAAAATTTCATGCAAAAAAGCACCAATAAATCAAAAGTTAGTAAATTTATTTTAAGAAATATATATCTCAAAAACCATTCGACGTACAGATGTTCAATAGCACTCGAACTAAAATTAGTTGAATGTGCTATAAATTAGTTTATAAAGTTTATCTTCATAGAAGTAGTGGTGTTTATGATATTTGGCAAAATAAATTCACAAAATATTTATTTCTAGTTGTTCGAATAAAATTTTTGATTTTTGAAAAAAATATCTCAGGAACCTTAAGATGTACATATGTCTGTCAGCACTCAAAATAAAGACAATTTATTTTTTATAAAGTAGTTTATGACACGTATCTACGTTGGGGTCTATAAATCAATGTATTCTAGCAAATATCATATAAACATAGATTTCTCAAAATAAATTCACTAACTTCTGATTTTTTAATTAATTTTTTTATGAAATGTTTCTTTTCAAAAAGTTATATCTCGGGAACTGTTGAATGTAAATTGCTCTATTAAGGCTCATATTTTAGAACATTTCTTCTACCTTAAATGATGTTGTTTTGGATTTTCTAGTTCTGTTGGTTGTTTTAAAGATATAGAGCTCCGAATGAAAAATTAATTTGTTTTGACGCTTTGAAAGCCGCCATGTTTTATTCCCCCTACCCATACTTGACAAACTCATATATTTTGACTAGTAATTATACATAATTTTCATTAAAGTAATAAAAAAATTGGGGTGAAATAACTGCCTTTTTTCTCCTCTTGGGCTCTTGTACTGTAAGTACATATTTAATAATTTTATTTAATTTCAATGAAATTTATGTTTAAATTAATTGTAATGAGATATTTTTTCAAACTAACTTCAAATAGCATTATTAAAAATTTATTTATTTTAAGAATTAGGGTTAATTCTCAGTTCTTTATCGGTTTATTTTTTTAAGGGAAATCTTTGTTTTTTATGCCACATTTTAATTATACTAAACCTCTTGAAAAACAATTTGAAACCATCCACGTTCTTTAAACTTTATAATACATTTAAATTTGGAAATTTATCATAGTTTTATTTATTTATATATTCTATGTTGTTAATGTTTTCTTCAAAGGAATAATTAATGTTTTCATATCGTCTTGGTAAATGAAAATGATTTATTTGTCTTGGATATATTCGTATCGCTACTGACATGGTTAAAGTTTTATAAAATGGTTAAATTACATTATATCAAAACTGAAATCGCCCTAATGTCGTCTCAGCATGAACGGCAGAAACAAATTTTGAGCTTACAAGTTAAAAGCGATAGACCAATAAATACAGACGACCCCTCAATTCTAGCTTAGCAATTTAGTCAGAGAGAAATAAAAAGTTTAAAATATTTGGAATAAGAAGCCATGAGTGATATAAAAACTTTCTGACCTCAACATTATTTTATACAGGTGTGTGGTGATAACGTTCTCCATTCTTTTTAGACTATCATTGTCAGATCCTTGGATCCAATACAGAAAAAAAAATGAGAAAGTACTAGTGTTCAGAGACCTGTAAAATGTTATCATTCTCATAAAATTTAAATTTAATCGGGATAATATTGTTATTAAAATTTACTCTTTTGCATTATATATTAAACATTTAATTATTGGAGAAGTTTGTCGGGGGGTGTGGTGAAAGAACAACGTAAATAAACAAAACCATATTTATTTATTTTATGCCGACGTTTCGACCTGAGTTTCAGGTCTTCATCAGAGGTTATGGCGCAGAAGGTAGGCCTACAACTCAGTTCGAAACGTCGGCATAAAATAAATAAATATGGTTTTGTTTATTTATGTTGTTCTTTGTTGACCGTACCCCCCGACAAATTTCTCCAATCATTAATCTACGGTCAACTATCTACACCTCATTATTAAACATTTAAGATCACCAATCTGTTGAGCAGAACCTGAGCCAATATGATACTTCCAAGTTCCTATATATTTTTTTGTTTTACTTATATATATATATATATTATTCCATTATCTATTATTTAGGTCAAATTATAAAAATGTTAAATAAAATTGGCTCGTTGTTTTAGTCTATAATTATTATATTTAAAATGAGCTGAAATACGACGTTTTACAAGATTAAGGAATTTATTTAATTTGTAACTGAATAAGTGGAAAAAGTTTGGGGTCCATCAGACTCCACTTCATCATTGGTGTCTGTAGGGCCTACCTCACAATTTAAAGGTTAATTAATTGTACCACATCGCGATAAAATCGAATTATTTTATATTATTAAATTGTTCGAACAATCCCTAAATTGTTCGAAAAATATTCCCTTTTCTGAAAAACTTTTAATTTTGTTTTAAATTGGTATTCCCCGAAAAATTGAAGTGGTTTTAAATTGTTGAACGGCAGTCTATAACATAAGTCTTTAACAGTTTAATTTAAGGATGCTAAAGTAGACCTCAAAAGCAAAATACATGTTCAAATAGATAATGATCCCGTTCTCTACACAAAATGGAAAGTTTTGCAGTTTTTTTTTTTTAAATCACGGTTTTTATCGAACAGGGAGCAATAATAAAAAAATATTCAAGTTAAATAATTTTAAATTGCAGTGTAATGAAAAATAAAATGTGAAAATTCAAGATTTTATTAAAAACAATAATGTTATGCTAGATTAGATTAGATTTTTATTCAGGGCGATCAACATCTAGGTTATTACACCCTTTTTACTTCATCTATCTTCTTGACTT
>NW_027116348.1:2060908-2080502 GCF_000696795.3 Halyomorpha halys | reverse complement strand
TTGTCTATCGTAGGTCCGCTTTGATTGAAGTTTGATAGACTCTGGAGTGCTGACATTGAATCTGTACAAATGAGTATGTTTGAGTATTCACTTTTATTTATTAATTTTATTAAACACATTAATTTTATGCTATATAGCTTAAAAGCTTAAACGTGCACTTTAACTGTTTTTAACAAAGACAAATTTCATTCGTTTTTAAAGAAAATTTAATCTTATTTACTATTATGAAATTTAGAATTATATATAACTTAAATATTTTTTAGATTGTAGAAAGATAGTCCGGGTGGCGGTCCATATAGGCGTCAAAATAGTAAAAGAAAACTATTTATTGTTAACCAACATTTCTCCCCATTTTGTAGGGCTGTCAGATTGTAACACAATGGACAACTAAACATTGGTTAACAATAAAATAGTTTTCTTTTACTATTTTGATACCTTTATTGACCGCCATCCGGACTATCTTCCTACATTCTACTTCTTACGGTCAACTATCTTGTTCTTCCAATTTTATTAAGTACTTTTTTAGTTATTGATTATTATCCAACGAAAAACTTTACTTACTTAAAAAATACAAAATATCAACTTCATCCTTTTCTGTAGATAATGATAATTATTTTGTTGATTTTGAGTCCTAATTTAAGCTCCTTAAAAATATTTAAAAGTTACAGAATACCGTATTGACACCACATATGTCGTAGGATGTTATGCGGTCTTTATTTAATGAATAGTAGACCGCAGGACGAATTATGTTCACCAACTTTAATTCTTAAACAAGAAAGGTAAATTTCTAGAACCCCGAAATGATTGATTGGAATTTAAAACATTCCATTTAAAAAAGGTAAACAGAAAAATACACCTTGTATTAAAACCCCATTTGTTCTAGGATGAGATTTTTTTATTTATTGATAAGCAGATTGTAGAACGAATTATAATTATCAACTTACATTCTCAGACAAGAAAGGTAAATTTTTTGAACCCTGAAATGATTGATTAGAATTTTAAAGATTTCATTAGGGAATGGTAAACAGAAAAAATCACCATTAAAATAGCTATAAAGAAAGCCGTAGTCTACATATTATAGTTCCAGAAGGAAATGACCTTGATCTATTTATTGTTTTGACCTGAACGGTAAGAAGTAGGGAGAAAGTTAGTGTTTCCTAATTAATTAAATAAAAATCTACAAATAATATATTTCGGCTTTGGCATATTTTAGTTATTGAGATAAAAACATGACTTGGTTCGTAAATGGGTAGTTAGAAAAATCCAATGGTGAATTCTAAAATAGAATAAAATTCACATCTTACAAATATTCAACAGTAAACTACGTGCTCATAAAATAAAAATACAATAAACCTTAACAAACAACAATGTAGTGTGAATCTGTTAATTTGAATATTTTTATCATAATTAATAATTTCGGATATTTCAGTTGATTACAATGAGGAAATAAGTTAAGGGAATACATAGAAAATTTTGGAAAATACTTCATATTGTTATTGGAAGCTTATAATACTTTTTTTTTTTTAATTCAAATTATAAATAACCCCAAGGTTTTTGTAATTGGTTCCTATGACCATTCCTGGCATATTCGTTATTATCTATTGTACTTTGGATAATAAGCCTGGAACACAACCCATATTTTTAATACTACCCTTGGATTCTGATAACCAGCTGATATACCCCATAAAAAATCCTTCAAATAGTTTTTGAAATAAATTGTAATTCTGCGACATTTTCCGTTTTAAATTCTGAAGAATAGTATTAGAAATTATTTTGCTATATGATAGATCATTTTAGTTTATGTATCGGAAAAGTAATTTGGATATGCTCGAAATATAATAATTACTTTAAATATATTTTTTCAATTTCTTCAGACAGGTAATTATTTATTAAATAAATCAAAAATTGTATCCTTTTATAGTTTCAACACTGTTTATTTCATCAACAGTCCATCGTTTTGTGGATAATCTTCATATTGTGGATAATCTGAAAATTAGAAGTTTAAAAATTTATGAATTTTTAATAAAAAAAATAAGTAACTAAACATAAGCTTAAGTAAGCTTATTAATAATAAATATGACTCTCTAATAATTCACTTTTTCATTGGGTTTTAACTTATAATTAATGACCTGGGCGGAATAGCCTGTAAAACAAATTTTAAATTTTAATGTGAGGTAAGAATTTGTATTGAAGGTATGTTATATTATTAGTGATAGTGTTGCTGTTATAAATGTTACAAATAAATATATAATATAACCTGTTAAATATTTAGATGGGCTTGGGGATGGCCGAAATGGCCGAAACGTTGTACTGTTGATGAAATAAAAAGTGTTGAGACTATAAAAGGATACAATTTTTGATTTATTTAATATATAATAATTACTTTTTTAGACGTGCTTGGTATACTCAAAATTTAAACTATAGATGTACGATTTACGAGGTCTGGCGTTTATGGCCAAAGAGCGCATTCCTTAGAATGTCCACATTGAATTTAGAGGAGGGGAAGTTGCTTGGACCTGTTGTTAGCTTTGAATCTAGGGATTCATTAATGGTTAGTTTTTATTATTACACTAAATCATAAATGTGCTCATCTTGGCAGTGTTATGCGGCCTCATAAAGTTCTTTGTCTTAGCCAAAAACACGTTTTAAGGAGCCATCACTTTTTCCTTTACCTTAAATATACAGTTTAATATCAGGTCTTATCATTATTTTAAGGCATTTATTTAGCAATGTGTTTGAGGAAGGTGCCCCCCCCCTCACATCTGAATTCATATTCATATGCGGGAGAATTCTTAATTTGAGAAATTCAAGATACTATCTAGTGGTAGATATATGAGGCTTTGGTAGCCTTGTTGAACCCAACAGAACATCTCAAAAGCCACATCATTTCTGGCTGAGATCCGCAATTCATAATGAGTGAATAATCTATACTACACTCAGGCAGAGGGACGGAAGGTGGGATGAATGAACGAAGAGAACATTATCTAATAACAAGTATTCTCACAGATAAACCATCAAGCAACCTGTTATCATCATACATCAAGTAACTATCAACATCTATTATTTTATGTAATATCATCTACTGGTTCTGCTATTTGGTGGGGGGAACAAGTCCGGCCAGTGGGCCTAGTGGACCTCTTTGCCAAACCCTGACGGCTACCTTAGTTGCCGTTGCGTACTAACTAGGTGGGAGTGTCAAGATTCATTCTTCGGAACCGCCTAAATACAATGAGACCCCTTAGATTGATTTGGGAACAAAATAGTTACTTCATAAATGCTAATCCTAATGCACTAATGATAAGAAGTATCTTAATACCCTCATAACCTGTTACGAAATATCTTTTTAAATAAAAATGCCAAGTCATTAGAAACTATTTTATCCCATAAAACGTCTTTAGTGATTAGTTCCACTAACTGACACGAACTATGAAGCAACGTAATTAGGCAAAGTTGTCTTAGAAGACAATGACAGTTTTTTTTTTTTTTAACAAGTCACGCTTAGATAGTAACTATCCATTATGCAAATATATGCAACGTCTTAATTGAAGTTATTTATTTACTGATGAGGCTACACATCTTCATGGTTTACACAAGAGCGGATTGTTTTAAGCAATTAATAAAATAAATATACGCGGAAAAGATGGTTGAGGAGTGCGGTCAGAATGTAACATAAATAAATTGAAATAACTTATTTGGTTGTGTCAATGTTTTGGCCAGAATTTCTAACCTACATCAGGACTAAGAACAAAGAAAGAGATTACAACCAATGAATACAAAAAATAAAATATATTCAGAATGACATAAAGTAAATAATTGTATAGAATGAAATTAATAGAAATAAAGTGATGAAAGAAGTGGAACATAAAATGTATACATAGGTAATTCAATAAGTAAGTAAAAATAACGCAAAAAAAAAAAAAATGCAAAGGAATATGAATAGTTTAGTTTATACAAATTCCTTTGTATTGTATAACTTCAAATTTTTATTTTATTTCCTTAATTATATTATTTTTACTTATTCAATTACCTGTATATACATTTTGTTTTCCACTTCTTTCTCATCACTTTATTCCTATTAATTTCATTCTGTACAATTATTTACATTTATGTCATTCAGTTTATATTTTATTTTTTGTATTTATTGGTTGTCATCTTGTTCTTTGTTCTTAGCTCTGATGAAGGCTAGAAATTCTGTTCAAAACTTAGGCACTGTTAAAAAAGTTATTTCAACTTATTTCTGTTATATTCTCACTGCATCCCCAAACCATCTTATTCTCATGTATATTATCCTATGTTGACTATCTTCTCATCATTAATAAAATAAATGTTCTGTAATCGAAATCCACCTATTCTGAAACTTTTCTTAATCTACCAAATTTACCAACAGAACAAGAGGATAAATTATAAACATTTACTTGAGAACTAACTACAATTAATTATTAACAACAATTAAGGAGTTTTCTATCAAATGTCGATATATCCACTTCTTTTTAGGCAAATACAAATTCTTTTTACAAAAAAAAAATTCTAAAGCTAAATCTTATTCAGGTTATTCTGATATTTAAATTTGTCGTTAAAGATCAACATTTTCAATAAAAAGTTAAGGTATCTACATACTAGATGCTACCATGTTAATCTTTTAATCATAATTTTCTAAAAGTTATTAAGTTGATTTTTGATAGATAACTTCTCAATCACCATTAATCTTGGAATAATTTTCAAAACCTACTTCTTTAATTGCATCCTAAACTCTCCTATTCCATATCACAACCCTTGTAGACTGGTTTCGAAATTCAAGGAATGAAATAAATCCCATCAAATCACCTTAATCCATCGTCATGAACCTACAGACTGCTCTGTAGATCCCTTTATCAATATTTCTCTTACTCCTGTGGACAGATCCGCTATCTTGGACTACATCTGGACATACGACTAACTTGGAGTCCTCACACAAGACTGAAAAGACAGAAAACTCACGTCAATTTTGGCTATTACAAAACTTACTAGACAAAACTCTAATCTACTACAAAAGACAGATTTACATGACTATGATAAGGCCTATATGAACATGCAGAGTTTAGCTTTGGGCTTCATTAAACCTTATAACCTTATAACGTATCCAATCCTTAAAATCCAAAATCCCCCGTAAATTCATCAATGATCCTTACTTAATCACAAATAAAATCATGCATAAAGACATTAACGTTCCATATGTAACCGATGTAACCCGAACCAGATATTAATCCTTCTATTAGTTTTTGGTCCTGTCGATTTTTGTTTTAACTTATTTATTCATTAAGTTATTTCTTTTAACTTATTCATTCAAGTATTTCTTTTAATTTAATTTTTGTTTTGTTTTTAAATTTATTTGTTTTTCTGTCAACTGATCTATTGCTGAGACTATTATTCCTTTGTTTGATTTTGCATTGCTGTCAAATGATAAATTCATTAACTTGGTTTAACCGATCGAACCTGAATAGCGGATCACTGGAGGGGGTCTGAGAGAGTGAATTAGGGAGAATAAAATTGTCAAATGAAAAGAAATGGTTAAATAAAAAAAAAATTAAAATATTTGTATTTAGTGTATAGACGAGTATTGACTGTAAAAGGGAAATGTAAAGAAAAAACATATGTCATATCATGTAAATATATGTTTTGTATCGTACATATGTCCAATCATAGATTGATTGGTATCCTGTGTATTATGCCAACCCAATGTATTTGTGCAGCATGGCAAAATAAAAAGAAGTATTTCTCTCTCTCCTTCACCACCCAAATACACTGGTTTCTAACCTTGCTTCCTCTTTTTTCTAACCTTTCCTGAAAAGAAGATGGTTTCCGGACCTTTTAATGTAGAAATGTTATCAGAGTGCTACCAATGGGTAGTTGCCTGCATCATACTATTATAATCTAACATCAACTTTACTGTATGTATTTTTATGTACAGTTGTAAATGTTAATAAATAAAGAATTAAAAAACTCTACTTCTTCGTCTAATATATATTTTGCTGAAAACGTTCAATAAATAAAATTCATTACACACATTTTATAACATATATTCACGACGTTTTCCAATTACAGGCGCTTTTTAAATATTGCTCGATTTAACAGTTTTCAAATCTTCAAACAAATATTTCAAAAGCGATATAGTACTGTTGCTCCCTGTTGGTCTTAGTGGGTCGGGTCCGGCCGGGAGGATTACCTTTTTTTTGTGTTATGGTCTTTTGTGAGATTGTAAGAGAACAAACGTTCCTTACCCATTTAAAAATACATTGATCATCTGGATACAAACATTAATAAAACTATAAAATTTACCAATTATAAGATTTTGATTAAATCAAACTAACGTTATGTAATTATTTGTATTTTGGTTATTGTGTCAGCATTATTGAGTATTTGGTTCTTTACGGTATATTCTTCACAACTCCAACCCAGGCCACAAGCTAAAATATTCTAACATTATTCAATAACAGTCAAGTAGTTCAGAAGATTTAACGATGAAGTTTATTACAATAAAGAGTATAAGAGTATATTACAATAAAAGTGATAAGATGATTTTGTTTTTTTCTATATCTATTTTTCAGACACAAGACATTCTTAAAAAGTATGATTAAAGAGAGATCATAAGAACAAAAATAGAGAAGTTTGAATTTTAACATATATTAGCAAATATATATAGCCTCATTTCACATTGGAGTGTAATGTGCTTCAAAATCATTCTAATACAATCTGAATTCATTGAATTTAATTTTTTTTTTCAAAGCTTTCTTCCTGCATCCTGCTTTTCGCTGAGTGAGCCATTCGGTCCTTCGAGATGCTTGCTGACTCACAGTCCTTTTTGTCCCATGAAAGAAAAGTAGAACTGGTTCACTCAATCTTTTTTTTTAAATCTCAATAGTTCATGGCTGTCATCCCGTCATGCTTGCTGGATGATGGAATGTGTAAGATATTTTATTATCCGGACACATACTTTCGTCTCGACAGCTAGCGATAAAAATATTTTTCGATCAAACTCGAAAGATCAATTTGATATTTTTAATTGCTTAAAAAACTTATTTAAATTTACATAACAATAAAATTACAAATAAACTAAATATATTATATCACAATTTAATATAAAACTATTTAATGCCAGTTTATTTTAATGTTTGATAAATACTAAACATAAAGGTAAAATAAAATAATTAAAAAATACAGCTAGTAAATTAGACGTGAATTATATTAAAGTAGTACAATACATTCTTGTAAAGGATCCATCTATTGGTTGAACTTCAATAACATTTCTAAAGTAGAAGGTCATCTCCTCAGGGGCCTGGAAGGATTATTAGGAACTGAAGAGAAAGCAAGGTTAGAAACAAACGGTCTGAGTAGTCAGGGAGTTTATCATGGAAGGGTTGATATCTGGTTCGGGTCAGAACTGCAGCATGAATGTTCCATATATTCAGATTATTATGGATGATTTTATTCGTGACAAAGATTTTTGGATTGAATACGTGAAGAACATAATTAAAAAGGAAGAGAATACTGACCATCAGTTCCTTATGAACTTAGGTTTGTCTACAATTTTAACCAAATACAGAACATTTTCTGTAAATTTTCTTGAGTTTTAATGTATCTACATATCTTAATTTCATGATTAAAGACCTCAGATCTAAAATAAATTTAAAGCAAAAACATTTTTTTAAAATAAATGCTGACCATAGAAATAGATATCTATTCCACACCAAAGTTGTTAAATTATTTATTCTGAGCCAAGAATAAATACCTATTCAAAATATAATTGAGATTGTGTAACAAAGGTACTATAACCTGTAGTAGATGCTTTATTTGGCTATATTAATAAGTTTCGATTGAGTGAGAGTTACAATATTTATAATTTATTTAAAAATCTACTTCCAGAATTAATGGTTCCTTAAATTGCCTAACCAAAAATTTATTTTGCACAATTTCCCTTTAAATCTATTAATTATTATTTTTTCACATTAAACTGCTGAGTTCAAAATTTATTCAATTTACCCTGAACCAGCACAGATACCTAGACAAGAAAATTATCAGAAATTTTAGATCCTGAAGATAATTAAAGTATATTCATTATTAAAACGCAGAGAAAGTTCCAGAATACAATAAAATCTTGAATAATATTTGCGGAAAACACTAATGAACCACTTACTGTTAATGACACCGTGTTACCAGTGTATTACTCTTAAAAATAAATTTTAATACCCAAAAAGTCGACTGATTAACAAATCTATAGCTAACACTGGGACAGGTGATAAAAGATGCTTCACGTTACCTGCCCTAACGGAGTTCGTGCGAAACAATATGGTTAGCTACGGTAATTCAACCCCGTGGATTTCACAAAGATCAACAGCACTTTAGACCTTAATCATTGTTCAAATCAAATTTCTTACTTCAGTCATAAGAGTATGTCCATCATCTGTACCATTTTGGACAAAAGCCAAGTGAAGAACTACCCTGAGTCAGATATTAATGGTATCCAGTGATTTCTTTTGTCAGTATTTAAGGATGATAGAGTGGAGGAAGGCTCTAAGTAGACCAAGCAGAGGGGAAGAAGGGAAGAAAATAGAGCAGACCAATTATCTGACATCAAGTAACTCTGCAGGATGATTAAAATCAAGATAATATATATTTAATTGATCAAAAAATAAAAAAATTGTTCACTTTAATATTTGATTTTTTGTACATATTTTTTTTTCGTTTAGTTAAACATATTTTAAAGTTAATTTTGTTAATTAGTTCAATTATTTTAAATTATAAATTTTCACATAGTCAACTCATTACGTCTCATACAGTGGACCCAGGACCACCTTCTTGAGCAAACAAAAAACATGGGAAACAACTTTTCTTCATGGGTCTCTTAACACATATTGCATTGTCTAAGGAGGTAATGGTCCGGAGACGATAAGGAAACGGGAAAGAAGGTTTGGAGGACCTGAAGACACAACACCAAGACACGAAGCTACAATAGATAACGGTGAATAGGATACTGTTCTCACGGCTCCTTGAATAGGGTCGGTGTGCCTTAGGCACGGTACCATCGTCCAATAGAAGAGGAGCGAAACGTACAGTGAATAATTTTGAATATTCACTCTGAATTCATTAGGAAGGAAGAAAAAAAGTGTGCTACTCTCAGTGCACCGGTGCGATATTGTTGATAGAAAAGAGAATGGCTGTTTTGCATGCAAAGTGAAATATTCATTTCCTAGTGCGAAATAGACTGTATAGCGAAAAAAAGAGATTTTCTTCGTCCAAGAGAAAAGGGAAAAAAAAATACAAAAAGTACCATAAAGATAAAAATCAGATAATATAATATTATATATTCTAGATGTTATTAGTTTAATATAAATGCTATTTGTATTGAGTTACTAAAGAATGTGATTTGCTATTTTGCAAGAATGGATGGTGACTAACCCATTAAAAAATGATTATTTGCAAATGGCAAAGGGGAAATAGAACAGCCACGACGAGATTAAAGCTGATGCACAGAAATTTTAAGGAACAAGATTTTGTATTAACTTGCGCAGTAAAGAGAGAATTGGAGGAGATATCTAAGATTCCTACCGGGTTGTAATGTTTGTGATAATGATGATAACGATTTCATACATCTAACAGATTCGTATAGAATAGAATAAATTCGTATTTAAAGGATTAAAATTTTTACTGACGATACCTTACTGTATTATCCTATTCGTATAGAATCAGTTCAGAATTCATAAATGATAATTATGTATGAAATTCGAAACCTTCGCCACCTCAGTTTATTTAGAAAAAAATAAGCACACAACGTTTGATTATTATTCCAAACCTATGTTAATAAAAAATAAAGAAATATGAGAGGTAGTGTTTAATACATTCTTCTTGGAATTCTTGTTAATACCTAGAGAATTTTTATTTATTGTAATTTTTAAAAATGTCAATTAATTATACCCTAAAGATTAAATATATTGGAGAAAAAATTAGCAAAAGTGGCTCAGGATCATTTCTGATTTACTCGGTTACTTTTTTGGATAGGAAATATCTAAATGATTTTAACAGTTTTTTGGTATTATAGAATCAGCTAAAGAGAGAATATTTTTTATAATAAAGATCTTTAAAAATAAGACTATTTTTATTTTTATTAGCTATACATGGAATATATTGAAATGGAATGTATTGTGATAGTACAGAGTTTTTGACGGAGATGTTTTGGTGACCCCTATGTCCAATTGAAAAAAAAAAACAATCTATTTTCTCTAAATGGTCTGAGTGTTTGAGATACAAATCAAAACAAATTTATTTTTGGTTTACTTTGCTTCATATCTCTGAAATGAGTCGACCAGACGGAGGCCTGAAATTCTTGCCGAAACATTGGGACTAATAAATTAAGTTTTGCATATTTGTCTTTTTCATTGACCGGACCTCCAACCATCTTCTCCTCTTATAATTTCCACGGTCAACAAATAACACATCATTTCCAATATGCGTCCAATATTTTAATGCGTCTGAGGGGGAGGAAGATCACCTCTATCATTAAAGTAATAAATTTCACTTTGCCCTACATAGATCTGTATTGCTCTTCTGCTAAATATTAAATATAAAAGAAAAAATATATGGAATAGAAAAATAAGTATATATGCAAGTTTGAGCAAGGTTTTAATGAAAAAAAACTGTTCATCAAACATCGTAAACATGACCACTACAATCATATTAAATTTAAAAGGCAAACTGTCAAGTTCAGTGAAAATGTGGAATTCGCTAATAAAATAAGTTTTATTTATTCTTATTCTTCACCTTCGTCTCAATATCCTCTTCCCCTTTCCTATCTTCTCAAGAAATTTAAATGCTGGAATAAATCCTTCAACATCCAAGGATTCAATACTTTCAGACTAAAAGTGCTTAGTGGCCGCCCCTTTCTATGTGGCAAATGGCATTATGTATAGACCAATTTCAGTCACAGTTACAAAATATTACAATACCTTCTATCAGAGACTAGCGTACCACATCTGGTAGCCAAGAAATATATGAAATTAATTGACAAACCACCAACGAATTTGCTTATCGCGAAATAGTTTAAAAATTACAATCACTACTAAACTTTATTATTATTAATTATGTTTTCTTATTAGAAGTTATAAGTAATTAATTAAATTACTGTTGTTTTATGTTGTTAATAAATCCTAATAAATATTTACTATAGATTTTAAGAACCTATATTTTGATTGCTTGGTACGTATATTTTCTATTTTTTGCTAAGGTACTACTTAGCCCACTTTCTGGAATGCTTCCCTAACTTATACTAGTAACAGAAAAAGTGTTCGAGTAATTTACTCTATTTACTCTATTACGCTTCTTGTTCGTAAGCAACGTTTACATGTTTAAGGTGTACGCTGACTGTTTAGCAGATTTTTCAATATTTTAGAGGCTTGGATTTGAAATTTTAAAGTTGTAAACTAACGACTACTTTATCGCTTAGTTTTGTCGAATTTTATTTTTTTTTTATTTAATGCACAAACGTTTTATTAATAATTACTATCGTCAAGAATTGATAGAGTTGATCATAGCTATGTCAGACGTATTACTGACTATACTAAACTTAGTGTATAAGCCCGCTATATAAGATTTTTCAGAAACCAACACCCAGATTGATAATGCAATATACATCTAAAACTAATATATAACTCCAAGCTTTTATTGAAAAGTCAGACCTCAAGAAGGTGATGAAAAAGCATGGGGTCATACCGTTTTGCAATATCAGCTTAAGGTTTGCTTACATAATTACGTTTTGACCTGGGTTCCCGACCACTTTTAATTACACGAAGCACTACTAGAAAGGTTCTATTATACCTTGATGTATAATTACGCATGAAATTAATTGGAGCAGCCGCCCTGCGCTCTGCAACAGTGTAATTAAGCACATATCCTTTGGCATGTAGTGCAGTTTTCTAGATGCAATCTGAAACCTTTTTGATGGACGAGGCGTGTATTTTCAAAAACAATGCAGCAAATCTTGTCGAAACACATTATATAACCACATATTCTTATTATTCAAAGACCTCGACTCACAGAGAATAGCTGAGGCTTGAACCTTGACCAACGAAGCGTTACTCATTATATTGCCAAATTCAGTTATGCAATGGCACGACGATGCTGTCCTTCCATCGTTATGTAAGGATGTAATAGCCTTTAATTGAAATATCAACAGGTTGCGGGGTCAACGGCACATGGTAACGGGCCGGTGCAAGGCACCTTGAAGCGATCTTCCGTGCCCTGCATTCCCTCGGAGCAGTTAGTTCTTGGTAGGCATCCGGAACCAGGCATCTCAGGATTTTATTGAGAAAAAACAGGAACTGTGTCAGTGAGCGGATCCAATCCAACACCACATCCTTCAGAGAATAAAAACAGGAGATGTGTCTAAATGTAGGAGAAAAAAAGATAAAAAAAATAGATAAGAATCCATAATAACGAAATAAAAGAAAATAAAAAAGACAAAATTATTCCTATTAAATTCAGAGTCAGAATTTTTAAACAGTAAGAACGCACGGAATATGAAACGAAAAAACCTAAAACATGCATTTAGAAAAACTCCAAATATGCTATAGGAATTTGAAATTACTCAAATATACTACTAAGATTTTTTCACATATCTTCAGTTCCCTAAAAATTAAACTGAAGAGGGGATTAAAAATTATATATATCAAACGTGAATTAATATAAAAGTAACTATATCTTTACAAATAAGAAACAGATAAAATGTGTTAAAAATAGTTATGTTGATGGATAAAAGCATAATGTGAGGCACTTTTTAAAACCAAAATATAAACGTAAAAAATATATATAGTAATGAAAGAAAATTAGCAATATATTCATTTAAAACTCATTGAACTACTAGTTCAAACTAGTTTTTAAATAAGGAATTAAAAAATTTGGTATGTTAAGCGCATGAAAAAATTTACTTGGAAACGGATATTAGTAATACGCAGTAAAAGAAATTTTATTTCTAAAACATGGATTCAGTTCAACAAACAAATAATAATAATATGAAACTATGGTACGTGATCCATCGGCTATCAGTTGACTGCAATTTTTCCTTAACAATTATAGCAATATAACAGAGATGCGAAAACATTATTTAACAATAGTGTGTTAAATTTTTCATTTGAGTAACTAAGGAGACAAAATTTCTTAAAGGAAATGAATATATTCAACTATAAGCAACAATAGAATTTGAAGTTAGGGAAACACCCCAAAATGTTGTACAAGTAAATATATAATATTCTAAAGGAAATCTCTTTTCAACATAAAACAATAATATATAAAGAATAAACAACTCTCTAAGAAATAAAATAAATAATATTTTTTTTATTTGTGTCTTGGAAGATTTTTCGGGCATAATATCCACTAACCCATCTGTTTTACTTATTTGATGTCTTATTTTCTCCTCATTTAAACTTAAATTCTAAAATATTTTATCACTAGTAGTTCTAATTTCTTGTAGACACTCCTTTTACTTCTACGTATCATATCGACAGTCTGATCTGTTAGTGATAGACAAATAAATGGACGGTCTACCAGACAATAAGGCATTTAATGATCAAATATTTTATAAATGGGACAAAGCTCTAAAAATGAGGAGGACATAAGACGTTTAATAATTAAGATAGAAAACTAATATCCTTCCCACTGTTCTCTATGGAAGTGAAATGTGGCCTCACGCTAAAGGAGAACGGCGCCATAAGGTTTTTGAAAAAAATATTACATAAAATAATCAAACCAAAAAAAGGATGAGTTAACGGAAGAATTTAGAAGGATGTACAACGCTGAATTGAGGGAACTGCATGCGGTATAGACTCAGAAACGACGGGTATACATCCGAGGGCTTGACCGAAACGTAGATGGGAAAATTGCGTTGTTAGGTGGATTTGGGTCTGGAGGAGACTGACTGGACAGATATATTTAGAGAAAGATTAAGGGTCTCGGCATCGAACCTTCGGGTTTGCTAAGCCTTTATTATTAAAAATTAAGATGAACTGGATAATAGATAATCTGATTGAAATATCATCCGGAATATAGCAATAAAAAGAATTGAGAAGTGGTTTTCCCTTGAAAATACAAAAATAATAAAATTGTATACCCTTAGTCCAAGGTTATATAATAATGATAAAGATAATAAAATATATATAATTAATAGACAACCAGACTCATCAGCTTACTACGAGGGATATACCGTATTTTGAAATATAAACGTATATTATATTATTATATAACGTATTATATTCATATTCATTATTAATTGTAAGAATGGAATCTGAAAAATTGAGCATATTCGAAAAAAGAGACAAGGCCAAATATTAATGACATCAGTTACCTGTTTTTGATCTGCATCTGTTTTTTTTTCTCGAAATTGTACTTATTCAGGTCTTGTTCGCAACAAATCATCCACAACGAGGTCAGCACACGGTTGTTAAAGCAAATTTAGCTTATGTTAATATAAATAATGTCCCTGACCTGTCTTACACGCAGAAATTCAGGTCGAACTTATTTCTCAATTAACATAATATTAAAAAAAAAAATATTTACAAAACTTCTGTAGTTTTATTGATCGCATTAAATACACTAAAAAAATTAAAAAAATATATCTGCATACTTTAAATGTATTGTTAACAATTATAAGAATACCTATATGTTCAAACCTTTGTACCTACTCGAAAACCGAAAGGACTTTTTAAACAACTAGTTATCTTATCAATAATGTGTTCTTAAGGTCTTGCGAAAATCTCCAAGGAGGTCAGTATAGGGCTGTTAAGTAAATTTCTCTTGGTAAAAATAATAAAAAAGAATTCCCCAATTCGCAACCCACCAAAAATTCAGGTCAGGCCAATTTCACAATTAGGCTCATTTGACGTTTCGGTTTGGAATGGCATAGATGTCTACTCATAAACCTTTTTCTACTTTTCTATCGCTATTGATTATGGGCAGTTTTATGATTGGGTCAAATCTTAGATGTGCAGATTTCAACGCACCTACGAGTAAGAGTAAGAGTTTTCAACGTATCTCGTATGTGTTATAGATCCCTGAGAGCTTAATTTACACTTTTATGTGTAACGAATACTTCTTGAACGGGAACCGACTTTTTTTCTTTTTCTTTTTTAAGTGAAACTTCTTTGATGACGTTTTACAACTCAAGAAAAAAAATTATAAGGGAGTAAATTGATTTCGTGACACGAGATGAAACGGTATTAGGGAGGGGGGGGGGGGAGAGGACGCTGGTTAATTCTGGGAGGAAAATTTTTTTATACTGTAATAATAGAGTAGGACGTTAGAGGAGCTTGACAATCCAGCTATGCCGCCCCGATTGAGTAGCTCCAGTTATATCATAGTCTTATATTACAACATAATTTTTTTTCCAAATAGAATTGACTTAGGAATTGGCTCTATTAGTCTAATTACTTATTTCCAGTAGTTTCACTTCTGTTGGCCGGTTCCAAGACTGTTGAATTTTTTATTTATTGCTATTTACAACTTTATTTATAAATACATTAAGTAAAAAAATAGAGTGATACAGGCGTGTAGAGAAACTACGCATTGGTAGCACTCTAATGACGTTTTACTTTAGCAGGTCTAGATGGATATTCGTTCGTTGGACGCAGCTAGTCGAGTACAATGTTCAAACTTTTTTTTTTAACATTTTTTATTTCTATTTGCAATTGTACATTATAATACATTTAGTAAATCATATCTCAGTTAAATTGGAGTGTTACAGGCGTGTAGAGAAACTACCCATTGGTAGCACTCTAATGACGTTTTACATTAGTTGGTCTCGTGGCCATCTTCTTTTCAGACGTCTTAGAGGATTGTCAAGAATGCAAGAGGAAACAAGGTTAGAAACTAGTGGTTTTGGGTGGATAGGAAGTTTATAATAGAAGGAATGATCTATGGTTCGGGCTAGATTGGTTAAAATGGAACATTAAGGTCTTTATGTGTGATTTTATTTGTTACAAAGTAAGACAATCATTATTTGTATTATTTCAGTCTCCAATACCTAAGTCGAAAGTAAATGAAAGCTCTTTTACTTTTCTTATGTAGAATTAATCTTCAATATAAAGCAGGAAAAGAAGTTACGACGAAAAAGAAATTTTATTTGAGCATAATTCAGAAATTATTCATTTCTTATGTATGATCAACGTAGACAGAAGGATTTTATTAAAACTAAATAAGTAAATATGGGTTTGAGGGGCGTTGCTGGAAAGGTGTATGTAAAGAGCCATTGATAGTATGGGTATCTAACCTTCGGGTCTCAAGTCCTTAATTATTATTGCATGTATGATCACAAGAAAGGTACTGAATTAACTTTGAAATAATAGAAAAATCTTCTAAATCGGACTCGTAAGAACAAAGGTATATTCGTATCGAAATAGATTCCAATTTCCATCTTTATTTTTTAAATGTTTTCTGCGCAGAATCTCTTGACTTTTATTTATATAATTTTGAAATTTCCAGATGCTAGTATAAAAGATGATGAAATTTTATGTAAAAAAGTACTCATCAGAAGGCAAGGGGTACTAGTAGTACTTTTGGAACTAAGATTTTTCTATGCTACTTACCTGAACCAAAATTACGCTTCATTATTGATAAAATTGTGAAATTATCTAATAGTTTTTGATATATAGATAATTGATCACACTTTTGCCAATTATATTCTGACACATGTAGATAGAAAAAAAAAATTTGCGAAACAAGGCTTCGAACCCACTCGAGTGAAATTACCTTTATTGTTTTCATTGGTTGAGATAAACACATCAAACATTGTAATGACGGTTCTCTCTCAGATGCATCTCAATTTCCTATTGCCGATGATGCAATAAATATGAATAATTGAAAAGTAACCCGTAACAGACATTCCACCTTTTTTAAACTTAGAGAAGTCAAATCTTGATCAATAAGTTTTAGGGCTATTTATTATTAGAAACTCCACAAATTCTCACTTATCGAAAGTATTTTTTTTTAAATGTATATTTTTACTCAATAAAAAAAATGATAAATGTATTTACTTCAATAAAGGCTCAAAGATAAAGTTAAACTATAAGTCATCAATTCAGAGAGAAACGACATATTTAATTAGTCTTTCCACCAAAAAGGACTAATTTTTTCCATTACGACCATTTTTAGTCATTAACAATAACTAATTTAATTGGTAAATACATAGCTAGAAGTAACTAAATAAACATAAAAAAAAAACAATTCAATAGTTTCACTAATCTGTTGGTAAAAACTTGCTCGAATGGTAATATTTGATAATCAGACAAACAACTTTAAGGAGTCAACATTTTAAACATTGTAATATCTCAAATTTGTGCAAGTAGGCGAAGCACTCGCAACTCATATTGCTAACTTAAAACTCTTTGAGGAATGTGTCTTGCACCATTGTCATCACTCATCGTAGTGTGAAAAGGAGGAGTATTTTGAAACGTCTCTTCCTTTTTTAGGCAACTGTAGGCGGCTATGAGGCAACGGCTAAGAACAGAGCCTGCAGGAATCTCGCTTTGGTGCCTGAATTATATGGTCAGCGACCTTAGTTCTGAAGTTTTATATAATTTTGTGGAAATCGGTAATAATAGCTGTGATAATTAGCAATCGCTAACGAAAAATATTTCGCTGTATTTAATTATAAGGAAATCTTTTATTTTGGTCAATTTTGAACCTCCAGATTTTAAGAGAGTCAACATTATAAAAGTTCTAAAACTCATAGGTGCATTATATAAATTCCAAAAGTTAGGTTGCTTTAAATTACGTTATTGTAACTTTAAGTTACGATTTTATCTCAGGATTGATTGAAATTTGCGGAGAACCGGAAATATGTACATCAGAGTAACATTTGAACTGGGTATAGGAGAATTCCTAGTTAATGATTTCCAAAAGTTATTTATGCCAAATGAGGGACAAAATTTGAGTCCGGAGGTTTTTTAATATCGTGTGAGATCGAGGTTTGAATTTCCGGTACTCGCTCATATGAGAGGTAACAAGAACTATTGATATAATCAAAGAGGCAATTTAAGGAAATTGTTTGATGTGAAGATAAATTAAATCATTCGAAAAAAAAAAAAAAATCCATCGGCAATGGTTCAATTGTCAAATTCAACAAGCCTTGCTAAAATAATTATTGGACGATATCTTAGAACAATGGTGTCATTGAACATATGGAATAAAAGGAATTGAGACGAAGGATCGGACTAGACCTTAGAAGAATGCATAAATTAAGAAATTGGAACGGAAGGGATTGAACAGGAGCCTGGCCTTCTTTAGCATCCAAAAAAAAAACACACATGTCAGCCACTATGGACTTCAGACCTAGAAACAAAATCTGCTTGGTAAAATTAGCCCAAAAGATCAATAAATTAATTATAGTAGTTGTTTGTTCAGAGCCTCTACATAGTTACTATTAAAAAAAACATAAAAAATGTATTAGTAAGAAATATGTCAATTCCATTAAACGTTCCGATTTACCAAAATGTTTGTGGTTGGCATAAAGAGAAATGCGTTTGTCATCTTCTAAGATTTACTTACACGATTATTTTGATTTCTTATTCGAAATCTTATTTAATTAAAAATGTCAGTATCTTGGTTATGAGATATTAGACCTTTACCTATAGTTCAGACTTGTGTTGGGGAACTGGAATTTATTGCAGATAAAACTTATCCTATGTACTATTCGGCGTTAAAAATACAAATTGAAATAATTATAGGGTGGAAATTTGCCACAGATTTGTTAGTTTATATCGGTATACTGTGAACGTTTCGTATCATTATTTGGCCGTTCTTGAACGAAAAACATTAAGCTTCCACCTCTATCTTAATTTTTGGAATACTACCAACCTCCCTAGAAGATAGAATACACATTTTAGGGTGAATCTAAAGCAAGGGGTCTAATGGTTGTTACTTTACCATTTTTAATTTTTTTTAAATAGTATTATAGTGTTTCCTCAGTATTTTTTTTAAAGAAAAAAAGATTGGATAATTGTTTTTTTCTCAATTTATTGAACAAATTTTCTAAAACTATTGAAACTATATATAAGCAAATGGCAGCCATTTTTCTTCGGTTGAACGGGCCATAAAAAATGCAGTAAATGTAAATAACATTCACAGTTTCAAACAATCTGATTATATAGTATAGTTGAAACAATATAGGACTAGGACAAATGAAATAAATGAAAAAAAGAATTTTTAGTTTTATAGGATTGACTTGACATGTTGTATAGGAAAGATCTGAAAATGGCTTACCAGCCAAAACTTTGTTACAATAAGCATGATAGCCAACGAAGTGCCTTCTTTATTTAGTTTTTTACCATGAATTGTTTTTAAAATATTTAGTATTATTATTTCTCTGTAAAAAATTTTATCATGATATATTTCTCCTGTGAATTTGAAAATTAGATTTAGATGAGAGTAGTTGACTACATCTCTTCAGCTCTTGAAACGAAACAATTCTTCTCGGGTGCCTTTCTGGACATAGCGCAAGCTTTTGACCGGGTATGGCATTCCGGATTGCTTTTCAAGCTCAAATCCATATTACCCCAAACCTTATACCTTATCCTCCGCT
>NW_027116348.1:2042416-2059713 GCF_000696795.3 Halyomorpha halys | reverse complement strand
ATTTTTTATTTTAGTATGTATGAGATCATTTATCAATATTACCTATTGCCCACAACTGTGTGGCAGATTGTAATATCTATCAATAAATAAATCTATCAATCTTAAAAAAAAAAAAAAAAAAAAAAAGATTTAGATGAGTTCAGTAGTATTGAAAAATAAATCAACTTTTTAATAGGATGTGATTATTACTCACCCTTCTCTCTCCACATTTTTTAAATTTTTCCTCTAACAAAATAGTTTTGCTTTACTGATAAAAAAAAGAATTTTTAGTTGAAATCTTACCTATGAAATGGCATTTGTTCCATTTTTTTGTCATATAGTTTTGAACTATTGAAGAAACCACAAATTCTTGCATTTGCTGAAAACGGCTCATATAATTGAAGGTCGCCACCATTTCCTAAGTGGTATTATCTCCAGAAACATGGAAGAATCAAGATATGAGATATTAAAAATGGCCAAGGTGGTATTTTGGACCACTTGGTATGGATTGACCCTTCCAGGTCTTTGCAGGAAAACAAAATATAGTTTGGCTTCGTAGATATAAAAAAAAAAAAAAAAGAAAAAATCAATTTATCTTTATTATCATTATTAATATCCTCAATGAATTATTCTCCTCCTGTATGTTAAGATTATTTTATGCATTATTACATGTTGTTAACTGTAAAATACTTATAGATTAATTTTTAGACAATAATTATATACCGATTGTACAAAAAATGTTTTGTGATTGACTGAAGCTAACCTCGGTCGGTGGATGTGTAATATTTGCCATATTTCACTAATATTTTTCTTTATAAGTGATATATATATACTTAGAAATTCTTCTTTGTGTGTAGAGAATAGAACAGACTAGTTGTTACAACATAGGCTTCCAATGTTATACCGAAAGCCAACGTTTCTGGTCGTCACCCAAGTATTTTTTTGAAGCATCAGTGTAAAGTGATCGGTTGAAGTTTCAAACCATAATTTAACGTACGATTTCTGAGCCGACTTACTAAATTAGAAGTTGATTGATTTTAATGGATAGCGTGTCGACTATCGACTGTTCTTGGAATTGTTCAGGAAGCGTTCTAGTGAAAGTGGCTGACATTGTAATTACATTAAGAAAATAGAAGAGTAAAAGACGATAGTACACAATGGAGTTTTTAAAACTAGCGTCACCACTTTCTTTGTCGACGAACTTTAAAAGAGGAAGGGATCAATGAACTTCAGGCTCGGTGCGCTAACCTTTTGTCAATAGGCGAACGATCTTGTATCATATATCATTTGATTTATTCTTTTCAATTATCATAAAATATTTAATTAAAATTAGTAATTAAATAGTACTAAAAATTAAAATATTTGAAAAGTTTAAATAAAACAGTCGTTGACATTGGTAGGTATTCAATTATGTTTATAATTTTCATTGTATTTTGTATATGAATTTTTTTTCATATACAAAATACAACTATCACCTACCAGCCACTAAGGACCATGCGAATATCTTCTTCGGAAGCCTTGAATTTATTTCTTCCCATCGCAGCATTATGATTCTCGACTGTCTTTCTTTTCTTTCTTTGGACCATTTCGTGCACCTCTTTTTTCTTCTTCCAATATTGGCGAGATTTTTCAGTGTTTTCCTGTATGTGTTTCTGTCTTGACAGTCGGTATCTGAAATTTTAAATTTCTTTAATTCTTCTGTAATTTGCCTGGTGTATCATCTCATACTTTTGTAGCTAAACATTTTGTCAAAGATCTATTTGTTCAGTCTTTTCTCCTTCATCGGTGCTCATAGAACATCAGCCTTCTGATTCTTATCTCGGTTTCCAAGTCTTTGATTTTTCTATAGATCTTTTTGTTAGATCTATGCATGTGACCTTGTGTTTTCCTGGAACCATAGATTTTTCTTAATATCCTCCTTTCTATTCTTAGCAGCTTTTCCAAATTAGGTAGGCATGCGGTCTCCATCCCGTATAACATCACAGACATCATCACAATGTTGTAATGCCTTATCTTTGCATTGGAGGAGAGGTTATAAAATTGTTTATTATTATTATTATTATTTTAAATATAACCCCTATTGTTGGATATGCACAATGATCTTGTAGTCAGTGGTGTAGATAACATAATGAATAGGTCTTGATGTGTACGTCAAGGAGTTTAAACGTCCAAGGTATCAAATAACAAAACGAAAAACATCGGATAAGAATGAAACAAGATCAATGGGGAAAAGGCTGTTATCTTCATGTCGTAGAATTCATTTGGTTCGTGCTCATTGACAGAAAATGATAATTAATAATAATTTAGTACTTCCTATTATTTTTTATGTTCTTTAAATGTTATCAGTAATGTGAAGGAACAGCTCCGTAACAACATGTTTTATTTAAATATTTAGTTGCTAAAAAGATATGAAAAATTAGATTATATGAGAACATGGTGTTTGAATAATGGTTCCAGGTATAAAAAAGTAACTTTTTAATGTGGTGTTGATAGTTGACTTTAGAGAATATGTTAATATGTGGAGATGTAAGGGGGGAGAGCGGTAAGCAAGAAAATAAAAAATTATTTCTTTGTGCCGACGTTTCGACCTGAATTTCAGATCTTCATCAGGGCTAAAAAACGAAAAGAGATAACAATCATTCAGAGAAACATAAAAAAAAAATTATTACTTCTTTTAATTTTTATGTTTCTCTGAATGATGGTAGTTATCTCTTTCTGTTTTTTTGGGTCCTGACGAAGACCTGAAATTCAGGGTTGAAACGACGGCATGAATAAATAATTTTTTGGTTATTTATGCTGACCGCACCTCCCTCCCCCGATCATCTTCTCCGCATATTTCCGATTTTAATTCAAGTGATCATTTTGAATTAATTCGTTATATATTAGATTAGGTCTTTTTGGCAATGGAAAGATAATAGAAAATCATATGTATTACCATACCTTACACCTCATATATGCAGTAATTGTATATACGCCTGTATAAATCACTGAAATGTGGGATCTGCACCTGAAATATAGTCTAAGTATCTGGGCAAGGAGAGAATTTTTTTAATTTTTCTCGATAACTTGTTTCAATTACATATAAATACAATAGGTGCTTTTATGTTTATATCTTTAATTAGAAAATAAACCGTATTAAAAAATTTATTATGTGTTGAATTCATGTCCCCGAGAAAAGTTCTGTGCAAGTTTTCTAAAATTTCCGTAATTAACTATTATTGATTTGGATTACAATTACGCAAAGTAAAGAAGGATTGGCTCATAAATTATTTTATTTTTTAAACGAAACGATTATCTGAATGAAGATGGAAGTCAATAAATAGAGGTGGTAACAATAAAAATAAATAATAAACGGAAGTAATAATTTAAAATTTGATACAATTATGGTTAATTAAGTCGATCTTTTGTAGCATTTTTCATTCTTAGACGTAATTGAAGGGATTGTTTGACGAAATGAAAATACCAAACCATCAGGGCCTGAAACCCCAGTCATGTGGTGATCATAAGAGCTTGCTTAGTTGAGAATATGCTTTTAGTGATAAAACCAATTAAGTGTGTTAATTAATTATTTAATAGTCCGTAAAGAAATCGTAAATATCCTATATTGAGTGATAGGTCGGAATTGATTTAAGTATGTGTTTATATATATATATATATATATATATACATATATATTCTTGAAACATCTTTTTGAATTTATTTTTTGAAACTTTCATCTTATATTTAATCTGTATTATTTTCAGTAAGTTGTTATCACATTAATTATGATGTTATTTATAACATTTCTACCTTCTTCTAGACCGGAGAAGATATCCATATCCATATTTTTTTTTCAGCCAAGACTCCCGTTGGAGTCCTATACTGACTAACCATGGTTGGGGATCAAAGTTTTTCATTTTGTGGGGCCGCCACTCAATGAAAAAAGTCAATGCCCCAGACCGAATTCGAACCGGCCAATAGAACTCAAATTGGTAAGACTGCATCTTACCACTGAACTACGGGCGGACCTGGAGAAGATATCATAGATGATTACAATAATTCAAATACATTCAAGGAAAAAAGCAAAAGACATTAATAATAAGGATAAAAAAAGCACGGTAAAAATAGTATAAGTAAGTATTCTAAATTCTTGATTATTCTATCCATTAACCAAACCTGAGATGGCACATCTGATTTCAATAACCTAATATTATCTAATAAAATTCAGGTAGCAAACGCAATTTATGAGACTAAGGGATTTTTTATTTTATTTTTGTGTAATAACATAAAATAAACATATTTTATAGATTCACCGTAGATACATAATTAAATTAGGAATTTTCGAATAAAAAGCAGAAATATTTACTATGTTTTAATGGAGATATAATTTTATTTCGATCATCCTACATCGATACATTCACAGAAACTAAATAAGACCTCTGAAAGCAATTTTTGCAATCCATACAAATTAATACCTAGTGTTACAAGAATTGCATAATTCACTTCCTTCTTCCGAACATCCAAGAAGTAGTGGAGAAATTTCAACGCTGGGAGAAATCAAGATCTCCCTGCACTTTCACGGACTTTCTTGGGATGCTGGTTTGTCAACATCCTTCCAATGAGAGTGGCTAATAAGTCTCTGCTAGTAAAAAAGTATTCTTAGCTCTTCATATGGTACATACAGTACAGATAAATTAATAGCAAAATTAATTAATATGTAATAAGTTCCTAATTTGTATTAATTTAGTAGAATTTCTGATTTTTTCTAATATTTATTAGGTTATTATTAATGCAGTATCCTTGGCAAAAATCAACAAAATATGTTACATAAATTCATAATTAACTAGACTAAAGGCAACAGCGTTGTCAAGGTGACCATGAGTTCTCAATGAACTTTCGTTTAAGAAGCGAAACAGAGGGACGAATCAATCTTAATTTTTAAAAAGGATTACTACAACATTTACTAGACAAACTGTCTAAACTTCCAACTGATTACAAAAGACTCACTTATATCACAATAATAAGGCCTATCTGGATTTATGGAGTTGAGCTTTCGGGCTCAATTATCAAATTCTCTCGTATCCAATCCTTAAAATCCTAAATCGTTCGTAAAATCTTTAATGGTCCTTACTTTATTACAAATCAAGTCATATATCAGGTATATAATGTTCTATATTGCCGATTTGGTCAGAACCAGGTACCAACCCTTCTATGATAAACTTCCCAACCACCCAAACCCACTTGTTTATAACCTGGCGTCTCCTTCATTGCCTAATAATCCTTCAAGCCGTCTGAAAAGAAAATTGCCTCGAGATCTTCTCCTCTAGAAATATTATTGGACTTCTATCATTGGGTAGATTCGCCACATGTTTTTATCATGTCACTTTATCACTAAAAGCAAATTTACTTGTTGTGTATAATTTTATATAGTCATAAATAATGATAAATAAATTATACAAACAAATCTAAAAAAGGTTAGTAACGTATAGATAATTTACAATCGTTCGGTACATAAGAGTCTAAAAGCAGCATTGGTAAAGCTTTTGATCTTTGTATTATTTTAATCAAACAGGTTTATCAAAAACATACAAAATCATATAGTTAAGGAAGATCATTTTTTAAAATTAGCTTGAACTATGCATTATGATATTTATACTGGGTTTGCTTTTATTTATATTACACCGTTGGAAACTTAAATATTTTAGAAAAAATAATATCTAACGGGTAAAGTAGTAGGAAGTTATATAGAGAGAATAAAAACCCATAAGCCTAATTGATGGTAGTCTTTTAAGTAAATATTTTTTACAATATATTTAGTAGGAGTTGTGCAATGCGCGCACTACACCAGATATTTATAACTTTTATCTAGGCTTGAATTAACACTTTGAACGTTATTCAAATAAATTAGTCAACTATCCAGCACATTTTCAGATTTTTTTCAAAAATGAAAAAAATAAAGAAAATGACATGTCATGTGAGCTATCTCGAAAACCAAAAAGTTCGTAGACCGTTGACCGCATTCGAACACTTTCACTGTTTCCCTTTTTTCTTTTTTGTTATGTCCCCTGAAGATTAGAGGGTTCGAAAGGACAGTAGGAGTGGAGTAGATAAGCACTTTCTTTCTATTCGGAAGCGGGCACATCTGAAACAGCTCAGAAAGAAAGTTTAGTATTACTCATAGGACATGCCACTGACTCTTACATACCAAGGGCGTGCTTTTTGACTTCTAACGATCCAATTATATAACCTTGAGAGAAATCAGTTCTTTTAATTTTGTTAAGATGTGCTGAATATTGAATGTAAATTCCAATTTAAAATTTTAAAAATACATAAATACAAAATTTTACTGTACTCTAATGCTTTCAATTATATAATTAAAACATTTTATTTACTTAGAAAAAAAACTTCCCCTATTACCTATTATCTAATATCTTTTTTATATTCTTTATAGAATTCGGCAAAATTCATTGCTTTCATCATGCAGTATATCAACCATCTAGTGTATTCTCACAAGTTTAATTTAACTCTGAACGGTCTATAATGTCTTCTTTCCTGTTCTACAAAACAGAAATAGATTGAAACAGTATAGTGCATTGGGCTAGAGAGCTTTAATGACAAATTTTAAACAACCTCACGATCAGATTGATAAGATAGTAAATAAAATGCCTAGCGAACCCAAAGGTTCGATGCCAATACCAATCGCAGTCTACACAAATTTACCTAATCATGATCGTCTCTGCCTAGATCCACAAGATCGTCTTGACGTGACTCTCACCTACCTTTCAGTCTATCCCTCTGACATTCCCCCGTGGGATTAGTGTTATTTAACTATTTAGTTATATATTCTTTTAGGGATAATAAGCCCTACAACTTTGTACGCCCATATAATTAACCGCAATTCTATCACCCGAATGATATTTAAAGAGTGCAGTTCACGTAATTCGGCGTGAGTAGCATTCTAAATTCTCCAGTTATATCATCCTTCTTTGGTCGGATTATTTTACGCAATAATTATTTTCAAAAACGCTCTTTTTTGCATCCGTACAGAACAGTAGGAAAAAAATAATTTTATAATTCCTAATTTTTAAGGTTCTGGACCGGAGGTGCAATAAATGTATTTCAAAATTGTAAAATAACAAGCATTTTCTGCCTTTATTATATTGAAAAATAAGATACACGACATAAATATAAAACGCATGACTAAATTTATTGGTTCTCAACTTAAATTGAAAATCTAAATAGCAACAGTAGAACACTGAAACTGTTAAAGTTTTAATAACATGCTCTCACACTAACTACCACTATTCTTCATAACAAAAATTTACATAGTAGTTATGTACTTAAAGATTGCGTTTACGGTTGTGTTGTTAGTAAAATGTCTTAAAAACTAACAAAGTACTATTTTAAATATATTGTACTCCTGTCAATCTCTATCATAATTATCAAGTTGATTTATTATATAAAAGTCTATGGTGTGTTATTATATTTTCCATTAAAAAAGTAAGACACAAGGTTTATTTATTTTGTTGTCATATTTTTTTCAAGTGACGTCGAGAAATAAGTGAGTGTTTTGTAATTCGTATTATATTTTGCCTTGTGAACTCTTTCATCTCTAATCTAATTTTAAGTTAGGTTAAACTCAATAATAATAGAATAAAGATATATAATGTAATTATTAATCCATAACTCATGATAATTAATAAATTATTGTATAATATAATATTTGTGTTATTTTGTGTGAACTAGAAATATGTGAGTAGGACGTTCAATCCTACGTCACACCCTCCAGTAAGCCTAGGAGCCGCTCTCATTGTTGGTCAGCGAGTCCATTGTTCTTAGCCGAGAGGAACTTCCGAGGAATTTCCACCGATCATCCCCACCTCCCGTAGCATAGGTAATGCTTCCCGTAGGAAGCATCCCTCCTTACGCGGCAATGAACCAGCCACGAATTTAATTCAAGTTATATCATTGCGGCGTATAAGATGGGCGTGTAAGGTTGTTGGGCTTAGTAACAAGCGGATCTTTAAAATGTTAATAAACACTGAACAAACGGGTAAACGGCCGAGGGGTAGACCGAAACGTAGATGGGATGATTGCGTTAAAACTGATTTAGTAGAATTGGGTTTGGAGGGGCATTATTGAAAAGATGTAAGTAGAGAGCGATTGGTGGTATCGGCATCGAACCTTCGGGTTCGTTTGGCCTTTATTATTATTATTATTATTATTAATACAATATTTAAACCCAGATATCATGTGGACAAGATTTGTAACTGAAGCAGCATTTAAGGACGTTGCTGAAACAACTAATTGGGGAGTAAAGGAATCTATAAATTTCTCAACTTACAAGGAACCGTAACAGTTTTTTATCTGAAATTTGCTCGTTTCTTAAAACTTTTTAGATAATTGAATTTCTATAAATAGCGCTTAGAAGCAATTTTGAGCATAACCTTTATAAATTTCTTTCCATAATTTCAGAAATTAGAAGTAATTTCTCAACATCTGAAATATCCCAAATTTTCTGATTTTCAATTAATTTGAAAAGAGAGAGAAGGGAGTAGGTACGATCTCGCCTCTACCGATGTCATTGACAAAATTGCAACAAACTTATCAGGAAAATAGTGTTCTACTAATGTGTTTATAAATATGAATATATAGGCATATATCTGTGTATTTAATATTTATATTTAAATTACATGTCCTCGAAGGGTTTCATAATCATTTTTTTTATTTCTATTTTCTTATTGGCATCGAAAAAACAGCAACTTACTAAACCATAGTGGAGGGAACGATAATTTGGATGTAACAGTTCCCACTGTTTTACGACTGAGCACTGTGGTTTGAAGAGAGATGGGAAAAAAGTCTCCCATTTTCGGCGATCCTCTGTGGGTATCTCCCTCAGTGTTGACAGTCGGAGACGTCTCTATAAGGAATGTCCCACAAATATTCTAAGGGAATGGTGTTAGCACTTTTCCCTGGCACACTTAAGTTCGTCTCTATTTGGCACTAGCAGATTGGTTAGCAGTAACGATGGTCGCTAGAAACGATGTTGTGGGCTATAGAGTTATTTAGAAATATCATTCACCTTGGTTCGATTACCCAACATCCTCCGGACAATGATACTCTTTGAAAAGTATCAAAGATATTCGTTCCAGGCCATATCCAAAGGTGCTTCAAAGTAAGAGGCCTTTTCGAACTCTGCAACCTTCTCCACTTTATCTGCTTTCCATCTGATGAATGTAGCGCGTAACAAGACCGTAGAGATTCCTTGGCCCCGTTCAGTCACTGTCCAATTAGTACCCAAAGCGGGTGCCTGGTGGCTGAGGTGGGGTGATCTCGGCTGCAGAAGGTTTACTTCTGTAATAGGAAACTGTACTTTTGCTCGTGTGAGTAGTATATAGACAACCAATGAAAACTCCCGTTTGTAAAATGAAATATACCATGATTTGAGAGTGCATTGCCATCTCTGATATATTAATAAATAGGCCAGTTCTGTCTGATAGAGCGCTGAGTATTATTAAAAATATGGTCAGTAAATAACAAACAATAAAATATTTGTGGCCGAGTGTGTTGAGCCACAAATTTAGCATTCTCATGTCAGAATGAAGTTTTGCCTGAGCTGGTTCATTTTTATTTCGAGGATGATCATCGGAAGAAATTTTGACTATCCCACTGTGGCTAATTAGGAGCTTATATAATAACCTGTCTTTTGGGCCTAAGTTCGAAACGATATAGGATATACTATAGGACGTTAAACTCCAAATAAAAAACAATTGATATTGAATGTGTCTTCCTTGCTAATACTGGTACCATTAGGATCATTATTGGGATTTTTGTTATCTAGAATGAGGATACGAGTGCCTAGAGTGTTTCAGGAGATATTTATTTAAAAATTTTTGAGGTTAATGACTTCCATTTTTGAATGAAATATTTATTAATTATTCATGACTTTGTATAACGTTTCGGGACCACTGTCCCATATTCATGCACTTTAAAACCTATAACAATAAAAAAACTAACATAACATCAATCTTCATCCTTATTTATTTTAATTTATACAATAATATTCACCTCATGATTTCATATGGGAAATCATGTCAACCATTTGTGCATCTTCACTTCTCTCTAGCACAGCCATCACTCTGTGTTTCTTACTACCTCTTTGGACCTTATCTCATGTCCAGTGTGCTGTTTGGTTACCTCCCTGTTTTTTGAAAATCTTGAAAACCCAAAAATAATAGATACTGCACAAAATACAAAAAAAAAGAAGATTTCTAGAACCTATATACATAACAAAAACATTCAAAACTGACTTCGTTCTACAAACTGTGGAGGATGGTTGTTTTTATTTTTTTTTTTTGGATTCTAAGTAGCGTGAAACTTCATTAAATAAAACCTCAAATTGTGAGAGGACATAATATTTGTTTTTCTTGTAAGATTATGCAGACAATTTCGTTATTAAAAATAATCTTGATATGAAATAATCATTATTAAAAATTATATGAATAAATAATTGAACGTATGATTTAAAATTTTAAGAGGATGTTATGGTCAGAGTTACGGCCAAAAAGAACAAAAATATAATATAAAAATAGTTGTTAACTATTTTTGTTCTTTTTGACCGCAACCTAGCCGTCTTTTTCATATTCATTATTGAAAATATTAATTTCTAACAGCTGAAGCTGAATCCACAATTTAACACTTATTCACATATCTTGTAAAATTTACTGAAATTGTGGTACAAGTTTTTCATACGATACCGCTGTCAAGCCTAATAGTTATACATTAATTTATTATTACTGAGAACTTTAACTGAAATATTTTATGTAGCAATTAGATTTTTGTAAGAGTAATAAATTTTTTTTAATACTTAATATTTTTATAATATAATACTTTAATTTCATTTTTTTACATAACTAATACCTACAAACGACATATTTTAGTTCATTTTTATTTAGAAGACGCTTAAAAGTCGTTTTTCAGTATAGTAAAATATAAAATAGGAGAGGAGTATCTCAGTGGATAATGCCCTGGAGGATTCCAAACTCCAGAGCAGATGTTTTTATATCGGATGTAAATTGGAAGACCCATCAGAGGCATACCCAACACTACAAAGTAGGTACCTGGTCTTTCACCGGGTTGAGTAATAAATGTTAATATTGAGTGTGGTTCTGACCACATTCCTTGTTAATCGTTTGTCATGAAACAATATACTACTAACAAATATTGGATTAAGTTAATACATCTAGTGTATTGACATTCTGTACGGGTGAAGCGAAGATCTTATATTAAATGTCAAAATAAATCTTTCTTATAAGTTTTATACGGTAGGGGTTAATTTTATTCTAAAACAATATTTTTTGAATAAAATTAACTCACATCTTATTTGAAAAAGTAAACTGAAATTACTGGCTGTTTGTTTGACGAAAGAAAATGCATTTAAAATTTTTAAATTATGCTATTATTAAATATATATCGTATTAAACACTAAATATCAAGGAAACTTTAATTACACATTTAATGTTATGTTTTTAATGAATCTTTATAGTTGTTTCATATTTTTTAATTATTAAAGTAAGGCTGACATAATTATTTGTAATTAAAATTTATTAATGCTGTTTTATACTTAATAAAATTCATTCAAGTATTCGTATATAATTCTGTATAAGTATCGTATATAATTCTGCTATAAACTGTAGAAAATATAAACAATGATGAGAATAAAAAAAAAATTACTTCGGATAAATTGTTTGTCCGCTTTATTTCTTTTGTAATGATAGAAATACACGGAATAGAATTGAATTATATGTTTTTTTTATCTTCAGTAAAATAAACTTAGTTTGTTTATTCATTAAAATAGACTAGAGGAAATCAATTTTACAAGAAAGTAAGGAGGTTCAGAATAACATAAATATTGAAATAAAAAGAAATACATTTACAAAACTACAGATTGCATTTAGTCTTTTTCTAATACCATGATTCTAAAAAATGTTTAATTTCTGTGGAAAACTTTTTTCGTTCGCTTATAAAACATTTTCGAGGTTTGAAATATACTTATTTGATTCGCCCTTTTGCCAATTTATGGATTTATATTTAAAGTTTCATCATCATTCAATAATTTATGGAACAAATTATTAAATATCTTAAAACAATAATTAGGAACTTTGATTAGTGTTTATGACCAATGACTTATGACTGGCCACTCGAAATGCTAATTTATCTTTCCTTCATTGAATCAACTTCATTGTGAATGTAGGAGAACCAATTTTTAAGGCCGTCGCACCATTAACAATGTGAAGACTTTTAATTGTTAAGTCTTAATGTTTCCCAACAGGTTTGTTTGTTAATAAGTGAAATATTCCGTGTGTGGGAATATTACACTTATTAACAAACAAGTAGAAGGAATTGTATGAATATAAAAAAGTAAGACAAAAGAAAAAGGTGTAGAAAACTACATCCTTTACAATCCAAAAGGAACTCTTATTTTGTGATATCTTTATTTTTTTCATGAAACTTTTTATGGTTTGAGTAACACTCTTAATAGAAACAATATTATATTTTTCGATCACATTGCATTTAAAGGAGTATTGTCCTTCTTTAATTTTTTCCAACTAACCACTTCGTTTAATGTACAGTGATAGATTTATGTTCAAATAGATAATTTTTTTAATTTATCTAATAGGGTAAATTCTTGAATAAAACAAATAACAAAAAAGTACTAATATAAACAAATTGAATGAAAATAACAATTATTAATAAAAATTAAACTTTTCATGTCGTTTTCGAATTTTAGACTCTTTTTGGATTTTGGAAAGTCGCTCCATAGGAATCTTAGTGGGGGGGGGGGGTTCGGCCGGGAAGGATTGCAGCCCCCTTTTCAAATTCATTTTTTTCAAAGTAGATTATGGAAACATATCGCATTTTTTCTTTGATAGTGGCACATCTTACATACAAATTTAATTTTGTTTTATATTTGACATATATCATACTGACACTGACATTATTAAGTGACGCCCCGACAGGTTTGTGGCAGACTGATGGGCCCTACCAGAAAAAATAATCGCAGTCCACGGAAGATTGTACGTTAGAATTGGTCTCAATTAAAACATAAAATGAAAACTTTTTTTTTATGTCTGATGTGCCACTATTAAAGAAAAACAGTTATACAACGAGACAGTCAAGGAAAAGATTAGATTGAACTTATACATGCAATCTCAACGTAGGTATCTGAAAAAAACATTAAATATGAGCTAAACGTATAAAAAACATTTATTTAGACGATCTAAAGATCTATAAAACTTTAACTAAACTCAAATTTTAAATGTGAGCGAAGCTTATAAAAAACAACCTGTACAGAAAAGCCCATATTCACAATGAATTATGCTTCTTATATTTCTTATTTTAGTGTCCTTTAAATTCTATTATCAAAGCCCTTTAATATTGTCATTTCTTATCTGTTTATTTCATATATACCTGATAACTGAGAGTAATATTTCTTAAATAATATGAATTTCTATGGTATAAAACCCTGCAAAATGACTTTTTGAATGTTAAAGTACTACAGAAGTTTAAATAGGGACGAATGGAATCTAGGCAAATAAAATTGTACTATGTAAATAAATAATAATAACGAATATTCTTTAATTGAAACAAATAATACTACGTACATAATATATTTAAATACGAATCTGTATAAGTATAATACCGTTTACTTTTGATTTTGTAAGTGATAGTAAACCAAATAATATCAGTATTATATCTTTAATTATAATACGAAAGTTGGTTTTGTTCATTATAAACTCAAATGAAAATTAGTAGTTTTTTGTAATATTAATCGATGGGTAATTTACAGTTATATAGACTCATTACTGACATAATTACATTTATTTCAAAGTATTGAAAATTATAAACAATTCTATAATCTAACTATTAATAAGGAATAAAACGAAACGAAACCTAATTTGTAATTTATATCAATGTGAATTTACCAATGAATAATGTAATATATATCTATGTTATATTGAAATTGATTTTAGTCCAAAAAAGTTGTTAATAGTTCAAGATATATCCCTAAAAAATAAACATCTAGCTCGTTCAATCATATAATTAAAATCTTCATGATTCTAGATATGTTAAAAAAAAAAACTCTTTTCGTGATTTGAAAATTATGGTATCAAATATACCGTTTAGGAATTTATGATTGTTCCATGCTTCATTGAATTTTGGGAGCATTATGAAAAAAATCCTGTAATCTACTCTCAGATCCAGATAATAATCACCTTAACTTAAAAATATAATCATATAAATATATTTAGTTGTGGTACACTGAATATCATAAATCTTTTCAGATATCCCATCTCTCCCTGGTGACGATAGAATCGAATATAAGTATCAATGTCTGAATAAATGCAATTCCAGTAACGTGGGTGGCACTCATAAAGTATTTGTTCTAAAAACCACTTATGACTATTAATGGCTGGAAGATTTCGGGAAAAATTAATTACATTTACTATTACTAATAATTTTCAATTACTGTAATTTTAAACCAGCAGATACAATTATAATATTAATTAGTAATTTTAACTACTTGATGATAGTATGTAATTTTTATAATGATCCGATATAACAATAATAGTGTTAAGCGAGTGTAAATACAATTAAATTTGACTGTAATTAGTAATTTACATACATAAATTTTGCCCAACACTCAGGCTTTTACCAGTTCAATGACAGTTAAAAGTGGTTGCTGGAACAAATCTAGTAATAAATAAAAAAAATTGAGTATACATACTGCATATGAATATGGACCAATAGAGATGGTTGGAAAAGAGCTCCATGGTTCTGTAAACGCTTGTCCGAGACAATGTCTTAATTGCTTTACCATAGTCTGAAGATAATCGTTAAATCTTATTTCTTGTGCAATTAAGATGTTACAACTGTTTTTATGATCTAGAATTATTGGCTCTTCTTCGGAAAAGAATTGAAACAGTTGTGTCGGAATTTTTTCTGGTTCACTTGCTGAATTTTTAAAGCTAATTATTTATTAATGTTAACAAATAGGGATTGCAGTTTTAAAGGAAAATATTTAGAAAGAAGAACAGCGGAAAGTTCAAGACAATAAAAAATAGAAATAAAATAGGTTTAATAAAAAGAGGTTATGAAGAATACATTCACATGCACATCCCACTCACAAATAAAAATTCCTTTCAGAAATTTTCACAGTCATCAAGGCTACAAAAATAGTATCTTGTGAATTTTGACACTTTTCTGATTTATGGCTTTCGAAGTATATTGTTTTGACATTTACATTTTAAAGGATTTTTTCTGATTTAAAAGACTCTGAAATATTTTCGTGACAGAAATATTATCATTGCAATTATCTAATTTTTATTTTCATTTTAAAAATGCTCTTTTACTAAGTAAACACATCATTGAATTTATACATTTTGGTGTTGTGTATATTTTGTTTCATTTTAGAATACTCTTATATGAACTACGCCTTCAACTGAAGGCCAGGTGCACATTCGCTTTATGATTAGCTGGTGGGATGTAGTGGACTGTATACAATGAAAATAAAGCATGGTTAAGTGAAATAAAAATCTATTTGATAAGTTACAGGTGTTGTAGGGGGTGGCCGAAATAAAACATTTATTGTTAGATAATGTTTATTAATTTAGTATAACTGGGCCATGGAAAACTGTAGATGTTGATGATGATGGATGATAACTTAATTGAATTAGGTGGACTTACTTCATTCTTCAATTAGCCCCTGTTTATTTCTTGATCTCTCTCTCCCTTCTGCTTTTGGGAACTCTTTCATAATGCTTCTAATCTCACTGGTGGATTTCTACTAATAATGAAGAAAAGAATGATCGCTTTTGGCAAAGAAAATGGCTCTCTTATACCCAGGTTGCTTCTTCTCACCACAGAGAGCACTGAATGAGGTGCCTTTGTCGTTAGCCACAAGGGGCGCTGGTAATGCTTACAATATAGGATCCCCCCTATTCATTTCAGACTTTCGGTTACCTTAGGTAACCTGAAACAACTCTTAATAATGAATGTAAAGAATAAAAAAAAAAAAAAAATTGAAACATTATATCTCAAAATTACTATGTTTCTAACTACCTCCCCAATTCTGCTCTTCGATTTAATTAATACAAGTTTCTAATAATTATAATAAACCTCGATTTATGCTAGTAATTGTTCGATATATGTGATGAACCTAGACTGGTTTCACTTTCGTTCGTTTCTCAATATTTCGTACATAGCAGACGGATCAAAATATGATTTCCTTTGAAACACTGCAAGGTATGGTTAGCTTTGATCTCAGGTAGAGACAGTGAATACCAAAACTAACCCCACTTAACACGTTAATTCTGTTAATCTCAGCAGTATGGTGCTTATTATAAATTAATTTTATTTATGTATTTATCTTACTTTTATTTATATTTTACTATTGATTCTATATTAAAGAGGTTCGTGTTGCATGAAACACACGTGGAGTCAAAGTGACAGTGGAATCAAACAACTGTCCAAGGCTATAAAAACCTTGCCCGAATTAGGGTCAGAGGATAACTGAACTTTTCCAGTTTTGATTTAGTGATTAGATATTCTTGAAGGCGCTTCCTGATTCAAGAGTTAACCTTGGAATCTCCACTTATCAAGATTCTCTACGCGTTGTCCCACAGTTAGGTAGTTGAAACAACAATCAGATTCTGCGTTTAAGGTTAAATACGGAATTTATTTTTTATTTTATTTATTATTGATATCTATTTTATATTTAGCGTTAACCTATCCCTCACAAGAACATCCGGGTAACAGGAAATATAACTCGTAACATTTAAATATGAAATGGAAAATTATTAATTCAGAGATGGAAAAAACAATCGACAACAAAGAAATTCATTTAAAAAATATATATCTATAGCGAACATAAACTTCTAACATAAATCTTGGGTACAAAGAAAACATGTAAAGTGATATTTCTGTCTTAGTTTAAATTTCTAATTGACAAAAATACAATAACCATTTATCATTATAGATCTGAAATGAACATTAGAATTTCAACATTTGAATGAGATAAGATTAATTGGATTTATTTTTAAAACCAAATTCATATTGTAAAAAATGTACCACTTGAAAACTTTGGAGATGACAAATCCCATGTATTTTTTTTACTTCCTTAAACTCTATAGTTTATGTTCAATTTTAAATACCTTCTGACCACAAGTGAGAAATTTTATGGTTATAAATTAAGATATATGTTTACTCACCTTTAAATCAAAAGATTATTATTCTGTTTTATTTGAGAAAAACTTTATGAATCGAGTTAGGAAATAAAT
>NW_027116348.1:2038506-2042366 GCF_000696795.3 Halyomorpha halys | reverse complement strand
ATAATAAATATATAACATTATAAACGTAAATGTTCTTAGTTCAAATTTAAGATATAATAACAAAAAAATAATGATTCCAAAAAAGTTGTGGATAGGAAAAATATTCAATGCTGATGGATGAGAAAGATAAGGCTGTCTTTGGCTCAAAAAGTCCACTTAAATAAAGAATTGAAGAAGTAATAAAGAGTTGAATTAGTGTAATTGGTTCAACAAAATTACTATCTCTTTTTCTACTGAAAATCGGACCATTGTCTGAATATATTTTTTTTTATTACTTTTGAGGTCTAATTTTAACTATCTAATATATTACTACTCGTAAAAACTTACAGGAAACCCCAAAACTCAGTATAAGTAATATTATGGATTTTGTTTTTATGAAGTTGATTATATTAATTTTTAAAATTGTTGAGGTGAAAAAACTTCCAAATAGAATATAAACTATTCTATATTTTGCTGGTACAACTTTTCGGAACAAGTTATTCTTATCAACAATTTTTATCTATATCATATGTGTGGTATTTAAAATTCTTGAAATAATATTTATTACACATTTGTTATCATTTAAATATCCATTTTGAAATTATGTCATCTATAGAAATAGAGTTTACAATAGTTTTATAACTACATTACTTAAATTATTATTACTACGTTATTAACGTCAAAATATAAATTGAACTGCACTAGCTAACTACAGCGTAACGTTAAACCATAAATTTAACTTTAAAAATCCCACAATAATAGACAACACAAAAAACACTAAAAGCAGAAGGTTCCTAGAAGTTTGTGGAATGCAGATAGATGAATGCACCACTAGTGAAAGACAATAATTTAAATAATTTAGTTATGAAACAATTTTAAACTATAAGTGTATAGATGACATACTTTCAAAATTTAAATTAAAAAAATGACAAATATGCGGTAAATATTATTTCAAGAATTTAAAAAATACATATATGACATAGATAAAAATTGTTGACAAGAATAATTTAATCGTTACAATTTTAGGATGGAAAGGTGTATGAGTATGATTAATTGTCCCGAAACGTTGTACCAGCGAAATATACAATAGTTTATATTCTATTTGGAAGTTTCTTTTCATTTTAACAATTTAGAAAATCGTTATTAGTAAATAACTAAAAATACCCTTCTTAAACCATATGCTTTTGAGATTTTCATATCAGTTATTAACTAGATCAAAGAGGAAAAAACAGTGTCTCAAAGAATCTTCAATCGTCGTGTTGAGCATAAATAAATAAGAAGAGATCAAAATATGAATATATGCTATGAGGATCATATACCGCTATGTATGAAAAATCATGAGAGGTGCCTATATCCGCCAGACAATGGGGACTGAAAGAGGTCTCTGGAACAGAACAGTCACACGTTCGTGCGACACACAGACAATGGTGGAGGAAGGACAAGCTCATTATGGCTATTCACATCACTCAAGTCACCGTAGGAGGCGAGTTTCATGGCGGAACCTACTCTACGGACCGTCTCTTCCTAGGATGGAACGCTAACGAACAGTAGTCCTGTAATACTTCTATCCTCAATTATGACAGGATTTTGCAAAAGCGTAACTGTGCATGGAATACCAACTAGGGAAGGAATATCTGTGACCTCTTTTCAACTATAATGGAATCTGTGACAGAGTTAAAATTCTTAAAATGGATAGCACGATTACTTACCGCTAAGAGAACTTTGGTCACTCTACTTCTGAATTTCAATCATTATTCCTTTTTGCTTAATCAACGTTCTTTAAACTTTGTTAATATGTTACAAAAAATTCTTTAATGGTGAAATATTTAGCTCTAAGACAGTTTGGTTAAAAAAAAACAAAAAAAAAAACTAGGTATATATTTTCTTTCTATATTTTTATTAAATACCTTAATGTTCCCTATGTAACCGATCTAGCCCGAACCAGATATCACTCTTTCCATTATAAACTCTCTAACCACTCAAACCCCCTAGTTTCTAATCTTGCATCATATTCCATTTCTGAAAATCCTCCGAGGCGCCTGAAAAGAAGATGGCCACGAGACCAGCTTATGTAAAATGTCATTAGAGTGCTACCAATGGGTAGTTTCTCTATACGCCAGTAACACTCCAATTTAACTTAGATCAGATTTACTAAATGTATTATAATGTACAGTTGTAAATAGCAATAAATATTAAAAAGAAAAATTATTATTAAAAATCAGTGTAAAGAGTAAGATGATTTCATTTTATACTGATTGTACAATAACAATAACAATAAAGGTCTAAGTCCAACAACTCACACGCCCATCTTACACGCTGCAATGCTATAACCTAAATTATATTTAACAGTTGCACTTTAATTCAGCGTTGTGTAACCTTCTAAATTCTCCGATTAACTCATCCTTATTTTGTCCAAATATTTTACGTAATACTTAATTTTCGAAAATCTTAAAAGGAAAGATGATAGTTTTATAAATTATAATTTTCAGGTTAGAATTGTTGAACAGAAAATATTTTTCCCTGTCCTATGATAGCATGTTTGTCCATTGCTTACCCAGAAAATTCTATTCTTTTTACAAACAAAGTATCAAAAAACTAAAATATAAAAGGACTGGAAAATGTTTGAAATAACTGGTATCCCTAACTTTAATCTAAGATGGATTATAAATCTGTCAGATGCTGATTGTTGCGATATGAACAAATAATATATTTCATTTTAATAAGTAAATACAATTTTTTTTTGTTTTTTTAATAATAAAAAATTTTATTATATTTAATATTAATTTTAACATTATAGTCTGAATGGCGTGTTTTAATTTTTGTAATACTCCTACCTGGACAAAACGAAAAATAATCAATTTCATACACAATCAAACATTCTTTAAACTTAGAGCGTGCAGCAGGATTAAACAAGATCTTTCTTGTACGATAGAATATTGAAACTTCATACCAAAAGAGTTGAAGATCAGATAGCTCATACCGATAAAATAAGATGAGAAATGTAGAAATGACAGGATTCTATGTTACAAGTTCTTTATTAAACTTTGAAAAGATGATTAAGTATTAAATAAACAGAATTAAAAGATTCTAATTACCAATTTACACTTTCATTAGTGAGATGAAAAATCAAATAATCAAATATTTATTCCTATGATTTATTATACTGATGATATATCAAAATAAATCTTGAAAAAATTAGTCAATTGGAGGAATGTGCAATGTTAAGGAATACCAACAGAAAATCCATTTTAAAAATACAGCGGATTCTTGCTAATCCGTACTGTTGCGGTATCCGAATAATATGTGACTAAAAAATGAATTATTTGTGAAGATTCGATTTGAAGTCAATGACATTGTATTATAAAAAATGTTTAGGTAGGCATAGAAAAAACTAAACATACATTTAGAAGCAGTCTGAGGTTTCAAAAAATACTGTATCAACTAGTGAAAATTTCAAATAATTTCTGAAGAAAATAATTAAAAAATGTATTTCTGAATTGTGATTAATTGAACTCACTTGTATCATAAGGAATCAACCGCCATATTTTTCCGTTTCCTAATCTATACCGATACTTTTACTCTCTAATACTTTCAATCTCTACCCATTCAAGTTCTGTCTATAACTAGTTGTGACATAGAGGAATGGTGGCCAAAGAGTTATGTTAATAAAGAAGAATGAAATGTTAGTAAAAAAAAAAAGTATTGTATAGAAAGAAAAAATAAAAGAGCGAACATATTTTTAAAAAGTCATGCATTATTATGGTATATATTATAGTTGACTAGACTATATCTATATTTTATAAGATTTAATAAATTATCTGACTAGATTTTAGTATGCTGTGTTCAGTCACCCAATACAGTTGGGCACCACAACTCTTCGA